>NC_133333.1:88822933-89030433 GCF_042186555.1 Aquarana catesbeiana
AGATCACCGGGAAGGCACTGGTGAGGTAGCCTTTCACTGGTACTGGTGATGTAGCCGTCTGTGAGGCCGGGGCTAAATCACCAGTTTCTACTGAAAACTAAGAAGTGCTAGGGGAAATTAAAAAAATGTTTAAAAAATTAAAAATTAAAAAAAAAAAAAAAATACTCAAAACTTAAAAAAGGACTTCATAATGTTTCTGCGTGTGAATGCAGAAGTGCATACACCATGCATTTTTGTGTTGGGGGGGGGGGCTGAAAGGTCCACTTTAAATAGAGCTAAACTGCCAAAAAAAAAAAATATAAAACACTTTGTGGAGCAATGTATGTGTAAAAAAGAACACCTTTTTGTGCAAAATACACAGCATTCACCTAACTTTGTCAACATCCTCTAGGCCAGGGGTAGGCAATCTCGGCACTCCAGCTGTGGTGTAACTACAAATCCCATCATGCCTCTGCCTCTAGGAGTCATACCTGTGATTGTCAGGGTCTTGTAATGTCTCATGGGACTTGTAGTTTCACCACAGCTGGAGGGCTGAGGTTGCCCTGCTCTAGGCCATTTGAGAATCCTGTGTGTTCACACTACATGGGCAGCTGAAGGTTGACATTTTCTGGAGTGGCACATTACTGCAGAATGCAGTACCCTGTGCCTTTATAACTAATACTGTGCCATTTTGCCAACTATATACTTTTTTATCTTAGGTACAAGAGCGAGCTGGATCTTGCAAAACTAGTCGGGTAGTATGATGCCCATGTACTATGACTGCTATTACATCCATGTACCAATATTTCTTGTTTATATATCTTTTTTTTTGGCAACTGTTGCTGTTACCTATGCATGTAAACAATTTTACTTGAATAAACCATATACCGTATTTACTACTGTTAAGTTTACTGGCGGAAACGGTACCCACTTCATTTAAAGTCCCAGGTCGAATCCTTCGTTTTACTATATGTTATAGGGATGGAAGTGTGTTACTGGGGACACCAGACCTTTCTCTTTTTTCTTTATATTGAACCCGGGTGGAAGACACCCACTAGCACAAACCTGGTCTGTTGTTACCCCCGCCAGTATATACATGTATAAACAACTTCTACACTTTGATGCTATACTAGCTACTCATCCTCCAACATATTTTTTATCGCAGTATTGTTTTATACCCTGGATCCTTGTTGTGCGATTCTTTGGTTGGCGTTGGCATTTTTTGTCTCGCATTGGGGGCTTCGATGTGTACAAAGGGAGGCTTTTCCGTGTCTCCTGCTATCCCCATCTGCTTTCGGGCAGATGGGGACACCTACACATCGGCACCATGTTCAAGCTCCGAAGGCGTGGCGTCTGCGATTTTGCGGACGTCAGCGCAGCTGGACGCACTATATCATCTGATGGCTGGGGGATGTGTCCGCATTTGCGTGCCTCCCTATGACAGTGGGCGCCTCCTGTGCTCACATATCAGCCATCCACACATAGTGTTGGGGGCGGAGCCTCCTGGGCTCTTCCGGGGTTAAATTGGAGGTCAGACATGGCTTGCATTTCAATTTCACTCTTCACTGAGGAAACACACAGCTGTGGAGGTTGCCTGCTGTGTCTCATTACTCTTATATTCAAGATATTCACCACACTCAGGTATTTACCATTTTCACCTTTTGATACTTGTTACATTTAGGCATACCTCATACATAGCTTTATTTATTTTATTTATTAATTTTTATTTATTCATTCTTTTGAGCACTTATTTTTATTTATTTTTGATATCACACATCTCACTACACTATCACAATCTACCCCTCTTTCCTCTCCGTCTTTTTCATCTTATCACCGGTTAGTTATGTTTTCCACCATCTCCATGTCCCTACCATCCTTGGCCCAGGCCTTTTACTTATATATACACATATCTGTATGCCAATACTCATTGATTTTACTTTACTACTTTAGATGCCTGACAAACATACTCATGTTTATAGCCTATACTCTTTATGGACTACCAAGGTTTCTAGGGATACATCACTACCTTACTATTACACAATCACAGTCCACCTCTTTTTCTTTTCTATCTTTTCACCTGTTAGTATCCCTCGGTTATCCTATGTTTCTTACCATCTCCATGTTCCCTACCATCTTTGGGTCCAGGCCTCTCATTTCATGCATATATATCTTTACGCTAATACTTATTGATTCTACTTTACTACTTTAGATGCCTGACAAACATACTTATGTTTACAGCCTACACTCTTTATGAACTAACGAGGTCTCTAGGGTTACATCACTACACCTATGCCATGCCTGCTCGCCGTTTGGCCCCTGGTGGGATCCCATCTGACTTCGCCCCCTCAGCTCCCTGGTGAGGCACCGGCTGCCGCTATCTTGGAGCCGCACACCTGAAGCCACGGTCAAGCTCAGTGGTGAGTATGGGGACCCATAACCCCTCCTACCCGTGTCTTTATAACTAATACTGTGCCATTTTGCCAACTATATACTTTTTTATCTTAGGTACAATGTTACACACATCCACCCCTGAAGAGCGAGCTGGATCTCGCGAAACTAGTCGGTAGTATGATGCCCGTGTACTATGACTGCTATTACATCCATGTACCAATATTTCTTGTTTATATATCTTTTTTTGGAAACTGTTGGTGTTATCTATGCATGTAAACAATTTTACTTGAATAAACCATATACTGTATTTACTACTGTTATGTTTACTGGCGGAAACAGTAACCCACTTAATTTAAAGTCCCAGGGCGATTCCTGCAGAAGATAGTCCAACTCAGGAGTGAGCAATAAAAGGTGACAACTCTGCAGTAGAACTGAGAAAGCGTTGTCAACTTAGGAAAGGAACTGCATGTGGACTTGTTGGTAAGATCATCAGGCATGATTGTATTGAAAACAGGGGACAGAAAAATATTACAAGAATATGTACAATATAGTTTAGTCCTTTAGATTTAGAGGTACCTTAAATCATTTCAAATGTGTCTGTTTATTTAAAGGAAATAAAAAATCTTTACTTACAGTCCCCTGAGGGTAAGAGGTACTTGGAAAGACACAACTGCCTCCTTCTGCCGGACCCCAAAAAGCAATGGTGTTCCCTTCTGATCCGACAGCACTTTAACAGACACTCTGACCCCTTCAGTCTAAGCAAGAATAAAAGACAATGCATTCATATAAATAGGAAATAAAAAAAAAAAAAAAAAAAGAAGAAATAAAAACAGAAATCAACAATAATCTTTAATGTAGAACAATAGGCACAACTTTTTAGAGCAAGGGAGGGTTATAACCCATCAGAGTTTTTTTCACCATCTGTGCTCCATTCCCTTAACTTCTTATCTCATAGCCAAACAGGAAGTGAGAAGAAAACCCTGCAAATTAAGGGAACCCCCAGATCACCAGAACTATTGGAAGATTTCCCCTCTATTACTTTTCTGGGGACAACCCGAAATGTGGGATTTGAATTTACTTTCAATGATAATGGTAAACAGGACAAATAGAGAGGATAAATCTCCCTATCGGGGGCACAGACAACAAAACTGACAGGTGTTCTAAACCCTCTCTACTCTATCAAAAAAAATAAATAAAAAAGAAGTTTTGCCTTTAGTTGTACTTTAAAATAGAAAAAAGGTCACAGAGGCTCTAACCCATCGGCAGCCACCTTTCATGATATAGGGGGCCTCAATTGCAGACACAATCAAAGCACCGCAAGAAATATTCAGTGGATGTAATGCTACAGAAAGCGTTCAGAGACTGCAAACATCAGTTGATGGAGATTGGGGACATGCGTTAGGAGACAATCATAGAATGGACATTTGCAGTCTCAGCAATATGCATTATTGGGCTAGAAGCACATGGGCAGTTTGGCCTGTGTGTCAAATCCTGGCATTTTCGGGTGCCCAGGTTGCAACTTCCAGTTCGGTTGTCAGCTGCCTGTTCAAATCTATGACAAGCTAAAATATGCAACAGCTGGACAAAAAATTCCTGCATACCGGCATATATCCCTAAATACAAGTACCACGTGGTACAGTGTCCAGCCGCCACATATTTCAGGGTGTCATCGATTTTGACAGGCGCAAGCACTGGGATTCAAACGCACACGGGCCAAACCGCCACGTGTACCTAAGGCTTTATACATCGAAGGAAAAAAAAAAACAAACACACAAAAATAAGTAGCTAGAAGCCAGTTACATAGTAGGTGAGGTCGAAAAAAGTCCATCAAGTCCAACCTATGTGTGTGATTATATGTCAGTATTACATTGTATATCCCTGTATGTTCGATCGTTCAGGTGCTTATCTAATAGTTTCTTGAAACTATCGATGCTCCCTGCTGAGACCGCTGCCTGTGGAAGGGAATTCCACATCCTTGCTGCTCTTACAGTAAAGAACCCTCTACGTAGTTTAAGGTTAAACCTCTTTTCTTCTAATTTTAATGAGTGGCCACGAGTCTTGTTAACCACTTGCCAACCGCCCCATAGCCAAATGACGGCTGCAGGGCGGCTGGATAACTCTGGGATCACGTCATATGACGTGATTCCAGAAAACTGCTCCCGCGCGCCCCCTGGGGTGCGCACACGGGAACATCCGTGACAGCCGGGTCCAGAGGATGACGGTGCGATCACATGTAAACAAACCAGTGTCATGTCATGACGCCGGTTCCTCCCTCCCCTCTCTGTACCGATCGGTACAGAGGGGGAGAGATCGGATGGGAGCCGTGCTGTGGGCTGGATGTGTAGTGCCCACAGCGCAGCTCAGTGACATGTACAGTCACATCCATCCATCCATCCATGCTCAGCCATCCCCCCCATGCTCTGCAATGACCCTGTACAATACTCTGCAATGATTCTGTGCAACCCTGTGCAATACTCTGCAACCCTGTGCAATACTCTGCAATGATCCTGTGCAATACTCTGCAACCCTGTGCAATACTCTGCAATGATCCTGTGCAACCCTGTGCAATACTCTGCAATGATCCTGTGCAATACTCTGCAATGATCCTGTGCAACCCTGTGCAATACTCCTAACCCTGTGCAATACTCTGCAATGATCCTGTGCAACCCTGTGCAATACTCCTAACCCTGTGCAATACTCTGCAATGATCCTGTGCAACCCTGTGCAATACTCCTAACCCTGTGCAATACTCTGCAATGATCCTGTGCAACCCTGTGCAATACTCTGCAATGATCCTGTGCAACCCTGTGCAATACTCTGCAATGATCCTGTGCAACCCTGTGCAATACTCCGCTATGCCCCGCCATACCCCGCCATGCCCCGCCATACTCGGCTATACTCGGCCATGCTCGGCCTCTGTATGTGGCCAGGCTGTGGAAGTCTCACACATGTGGTATCGCCGTACTCAGGAGGAGCAGGAGAATCTATTTTGGGGTGTCATTTTTGGTATGTACATGCTATGTGTTAGAAATATTGTATAAATGGACAACTTTGTGTTTAAAAAAGTGTTTTAACCACTTCTTGCCCGCCGGCCGTCATACGACTTCCTTGACTTTGTGCGGGGATATCTGAATGATGGGTGCAGCTACAGGCATCATTCAGATGTCAGCTTTTTCAGCCGGCGATTCCCTACACCATAAGAATGATCATAGTGGCTGTTCCACTGCTTGATCATTCTTACGGGAGGCGAGAGGGGACGTCCCCCCCTCTCGCCGCCCTCAGGTGCTTCTACCGACTCACCGCTACGATCGAAGCCAGTATCATTTTTTTTTTTTTTTTTATTTCAGGCTTCCCAGCCTAGAAGTGAGATGTGGGGTCTTATTAACCACATATCTCACTGTAAAGAGGACCTGTCATGCCATATTTCTATTACAGGGGATGTTTACATTCCTTGTAATAGAAATAAAAGTGATCAAAAAATTTTTATTTTTTTGGAAAAAAGCCTCAAACTAAAATAAAGTAAAATGAACAATTAAAAAAAAAAAAAAAAAAAAAAAAAAAAAATTTCCCGTGTCCCCGTGTTTTTGCAGTCAGAAGCGAACGCATACGTAAGTTGCGCCCACATATGAAAATGGTGTTCAAACCACACATATGAGGTATCGCTGCGATCGGTAGAGCGAGAGCAATAATTTTGGCCCTAGACCTGCTCTGTAACTCACAACATGTAACCAGTAAAATTTTTTAAAGCGTCTCCTATGGGGATTTTTAAGTAGCGAAGTTTGGCGCCATTCCACAAGCGTGTGCAATTTTGAAGGGTGACATGTGAGGTATCTATTTACTCGGCATAACTTCATTATTCACATTATGTAAAAACATTGGGCTAACTTTACTGTTTTGTTTTATTTGAAAGCAAAACGTGTTCGAAAAATTGCTGCGCAAATACCGTGCGAGATAAAAAGTTGCAACGACCGCCATTGTATTCTCTAGGGTCTTTGCTAAAAATATATATATAATGTTTTGGGGTTCTATGTAATTTTCTAGCAAATAAATTATGATTTTTACATGTAGGAGAGAAATGTCAGAATTGGCCTGGGCACTCCAGAACGCCTGATGGTGTTCCGTGCATGTTGGGCCTCTGTATGTGGCCAGGCTGTGTAAAAGTCTCACACATGTGGTATCGCCATACTCGGGAGTAATAGCAGAATGTGTTTTGGGGTGTAATTTGTGGTATGCATATGCTGTGTGTGAGAAATAACCTGCTAATATGACAATTTTGTGAAAAAAAATAAATAAATAAAAAAAAAAAATCTTGATTTTGCAAAGAATTGTGGGAAAAAATGACAACTTCAAAAAACTCATCATGCATCTTTCTAAATACCTTGGAATGTCTTCTTTCCAAAAAGGGGTCATTTGGGGGGTATTTGTACTTTTCTGACATGTTAGGGTCTCAAGAAATTAGATAGGTCGTCAGTACTTCAGGTGTGATCAATTTTCAGATATTGGCACCATAGCTTGTGGACTCTATAACTTTCACAAAGACCAAATAATATACACCAATTTGGGTTATTTTTACCAAAGATATGTAGCGGTATACATTTTGGCCAAAATATATGAAGAAAAAATTACTAATTTGCTAAATTTTATAACAGAAACGAAGAAAAATGCATTCACCCAGCGGTGATTAAATACCACCAAAAGAAAGCTCTATTTGTGTGAAAAAAAGGACAAAAAATTCATTTGGGTACAGTGTTGCATGACTGAGTAATTGTCAAAGTGTGAGAGCACCGAAAGCTGAAAATTGGTCTGGTTATTAAGGGGGTTTAAGTGCCCAGTGGTCAAGTGGTTAAACTCCCTTCCACGAAAAAGTTTTATCCCTATTGTGGGGTCACCAGTACGGTATTTATAAATTGAAATCATATCCCCTCTCAAGTGTTTCTTCTCCAGAGAGAATAAGTTCAGTGCTCGCAACCTTTCCTCATAACTAAATATCCTCCAGACCCTTTATTAGCTTTGTTGCCCTTCTTTGTACTCGCTCCATTTCCAGTACATCCTTCCTGAGGACTGGTGCCCAGAACTAGACAGCATACTCCAGGTGCGGCCGGACCAGAGCCTTGTAGAGTGGGAGAATTATCGTTTTATCTCTGGAGTGGATCCCCTTTTTAATGCATGCCAATATTCTGTTTGCTTTGTTAGCAGAAGCTTGACATTGCATGCCATTGTTGAGCCTATCATCTACTAGGACCCCCAGGTCCTTTTCCATCCTAGATTCCCCCAGAGGAGGAATCTTCATTGGCTTGAGTAAAAATCAAAAAAACACAGGCTACTGTCTGCAGGGGCCCCAAGGGCCACACAATAAGTGGCAAAGCGCTGCACGAGGCCCCTGGGCTCTAATCCATCCCCACTCTATCCGGAATGGTACGAAAAGTTTGGCTGGAGAAGGGCTTTTATTGCAAGATACTAGAAAGCAGGCAAACGAATATATTACCCCAAATCTGTCACACACTAGTCCCACTCTCCTAACCGATTGTCTGGTTTATGGAGAAAACTTCCCTTTTCTTTTTTGTTCAGATCAGGTAAATAAGCCACAATGAATGGCTGAGGTTACAGACGTCATTGCGGTGCCAGATTTCACAATAAACCTTTACCGACATTTTCCAGTGTTGAAATACATTATGTCTTGACTAACAGGAAGAACACTTAACTGGGAAAACCCATGAACCTCTCCATTGTTAGACAAATACAATAACTGGTATGACAACTGTCAGTCTGAATCAGGCAACCTGTATATTGTAATACTGGTCCAAGCGGTATTAAACCCAAAACTAAAAATGTAATACATTGCAGCTTACCAATTACATGTTGTGGCTGCATTCGTTTTCTCTCGCTTTTTATTTTTTTGTGACTTTTTTCCCCTGGTGATCTGGCCAGTAACACATGATCCTGTATTAGAGTGCCTTCAATCTCAATGAAGGAGCACAGGAGGCACATTTGGACAGCAGCATGGCCAGTCTGGGAGAAGGCGGTTCAGAGATGTACTAGAAGACTAAAAATGTAAGCTAAAACACTTCATAATCAGTTATAGCAAACAGTTTTTTTTTTCCCCTTAAATAAATAAATGGTGATCATTGTAAGCACCCATGTCAGTGGTAAATGGTTTGTCCCAACCCTCTTAACTGCTATATCTGCAGGATAACAGCCCCCGCACGCCCGTGGGGGTGCGCATTGCGACGATCGGTGGTGTGGTGTGTCAGTCTGACACGCCGCAACACCAATCTAGGTAAAGAGTCTCTGACGGAGACTCTTTACCACGTGATCAGCCGTATCCAATCATGGCTGATCACAGTGTAAACAGGAAGAGCCGTTGATCGGCTTTTCCTCACTTGTGTCTGTCAGATACGAGTAGAGGAGAGCCGATCGGCTGTTCCTCTGACAGGGGGGGGGGTCTGTGCTTATTGATTATCAGCGCAGCCCCCCCCCCCCCCCCCCCCGAGGATGCCCACACTGGACCACCAGGGACGCCACTAGGAACACCAGGAATGTCACCACCAGGTATGCTACCCTAGACCACCAGGGATGCCAATCAGTGCCCACAATGGACATCACTGATTGGCATCCATCTGTACCATCAATTACTGTACATCAGTGCCACCTATTAGTGCCCATCCATGCCCATCTGTGCCATCTATCAGTGCCCATTCGTGCCGCCTATCAGTGCCCATCAATGCCGCCTATCAGTGCCCATCAATGCAACCTATCAGTGCCCCTCATTAGTGCCCATCAGTGCCACCTCATCGGTGCCCATCAGTGCCGCCTTATCAGTGACCGTCAGTGAAGGAGAAAACTTACTTATTTACAAAGTTTTGTAACAGAAAAAAAAAAACTTTTTTTTTTTCAAAAATTTTCGGTCTTTTTTTTATTTGTTTAGCAGAAAATAAAAATCCCAGAGGTGATCAAATACCACCAAAAGAAAGCTCTATTTGTGGGAACAAAATGATAAAAATTTAGTTTGGGTACAGTGTTGTATGACCGCGCAATTGTCATTCAAAGTGCAACAGCGCCGAAAGCTGAAAATTGGTCTGGGCAGGAAGGTGTATATACCGGTAAGTGCCCAGTATTGAAGTGGTTAAATATTCCTCAATAGCCACAACAGATAAAAATCAATTTTGTGTGCACCAAATGGCAATGCAAACCCAGATATTAACTTGTAAAAGTAGCGGTGACATCATCACTGTGCTGTACATAACCAGTGCAGAGAGCAGAGTTGTGGGAGTGGCCCAGCAGTTTCACGGCCCCCTAACCAGAGGCCCCCCAAACCAGAGGGGGAGGCGGACCTCCTATCACAACTTGGAGTGGTGGCAAGGATGGGAAATGTCATTATAATGGGGGATATCAATTATCCAGACATAGACTGGGCGGAAGGAACCGCGCATTCGTCTAAAGCTCGCCCATTTCCTAAATGTCTTGCAGGACAATTTCATGGGTCAGATGGTAAATACACCAAGTAACAATGTGTTACTAGACCTACTGATTACCAACAATACAGACCTGATCACGGATGTGGAAATACGGGGCAATTTAGTTAACAGCGATCACAGGTCAATTCGTTTCAGTATAAATCACACAAATAGGAAACACAATGGGAACACAAAAGCCACTGAATTTCAAAAGAGCCAAACTTCCCTTAACTACGAACCTTGCTGGAAGATACAAACCCTACATTCACACCTATGTGTTTTTTAGCACGTTTTGCGGTTTGCAGAAACGCACTACGGTCCATTTAACATCGTTTCCTATGGTACTAGTTCACATCTATGCGTTTTGCGGCCGGTGCGTTTTTGGAAAGGGTCGAGGACTTTTTCCCCACGATATGCGGCTTACGCAAGTGGTGCATTTTTGATGCGTTTTGCAGTTCTTATTTTACCACTGTAAATAGCTGGTTGCTAAGCAGGGGCCGGGAAATAAATTTAAAAGAGCTAATAAAAGTACTGGGTGGCTTAACTCCAACGTAAGAATGCATATAAAAAGCAAAAGGAGAAGGCCTTCAAAAAATACAAGGCTGAGGGTTTATCATCGGCATTCCAACTTTACAAAGAAAGCAACAAGAAATGTAAGAGTGTAATCAGAGCGGCTAAGATAGAACACGAAAGGCACATAGAGGAGGGGAGAAAAAAAAATCCCAAGAAATTCTTTAACTATATAAAATAGTAAGAAAGGGAGGTCAGATCATATTGGCCCCACTAAGAATGATGAAGGGAATCTGGTTACTAAGGATGCAGAGATGGCAAAAGGTATTGAATTTATTCTTCTCCTCAGTCTTCACGAGGGAAACGGGGGAGCTTCATTAATCAAAACTGCAATGTTTATCCTCATAACACATCACAGGAAGCACACTCATGGATAACAGAGGATAGAATTAGAAATAGACTTGGAAAAAAAAAACGTAACATTAATAAGTCACCGGGACCAGATGGCTTGCACCCGAGGCTCCTTAAGGAACTTAGTCAAGCAATTGCCAGACCATTGTTCCTAATTTTTACAGATAGTCTACTGACTGGAATGGTACCAGCAGATTGGAGAAAAGCCAATGTAGCACCAATATTTAAAAAAGGGCCAAGATACATCCCTGGGAACTACAGACCAGTTAGCCTAACATCAATAGTATGCAAGCTCTTGGAGGGGATGATAAAAGGGACTAGATACAAGATTTTAGTAATGAAAATGTTATCATTAATAGTAATCAGCATGGATTCATGAAGAATCGTTCTTGCCATGAGGAGGTCTGCTGCCATCTAGATAAAGGAAGGCCCGTAGACGTTGTGTGTCTGGATTTTGCAATGGCATTTGACACAGTTCCCCATAAACGTTTACTGTACAAAGTAAGGTCTGTTGGCATGGACCAAAGGGTGAGTACATGGATGGATAGCTGGCTACAGGGGCGAGTCCAGAGGGTGGTGATAAATGGGGAGTACTTGGAATGGTCTGGTGTCGAAAGCGGGGTCCCCCAGGGTCCTGTCCTGGGACCAATCCTATTTAAATTTATTCACAAACGACCTGGAGGATGGGATAAACAGTACAATCTCGATACTTGCGGACAATACTAAGCCAAGAAGTGCAATCATTTCTCCGCAGGATGTGGAAACCTTGCAAGAAGATCTGAACAAATTAATGTGGTGGGCACCTACATGGCAAATGAGGTTTCATGTAGAGAAATGGAAAATAATGCATTTGGGTGGCAAAAATATGAATGCAATCTATACACTGGGAGGAGAACCTCCTGGGGGAATCTAGGATGGAAAAGGACCTGGGGGTCCTAGTAGATGATAGACTCAGCAATGGCATGCAATCCCAAGCTGCTGCTAACAAAGCAAACAGAAAATTGGCATTAAAAAAGGGTTTACCTACAGAGATAGAATGATAATTCTCCCACTCTACAAGACTCTGGTCTGGCCGCACCTGGAGTATGCTGTCCAGGTCTGGGCACCAGTCCTCAGGAAGGATGTACTGGAAGTGGAGAGAGTCCAGAGAAGGGCAACAAAGCTAATAAAGGGTCTGGAGGATCTTAGTTATGAGGAAAGGTTGCGAGCACTGAACTTATTCTCTCTGGAGAAGAGACGCTTGAGAGGGGATATGATTTCAATTTATAAATACCGTACTGGTGACCCCACAATAGGGATAAAACTTTTCCACGAAAGGGAATTTAAAAAAACGCAAGGTCATTCACTAAAAGTAAAAGAGAAGCGGTTCAAACTTAATCTACATAGAGGGTTCTTTACTGCAAGATCGGTAAGGATGTGGAATTCCCTTCTACAGGCGGTGGTTTCAGCGCGGAGCATCGATAGTTTCAAGAAACTGTTAGATAAGCACCTGAATGACCACAACATACAGGGATATACAATGTAATACTGACAAAAAGCACACACACAGGTTGTGTCTTTTTTCAACCTCACTATGTAACTATATGTAACTATGTAACCCACAGGCTGCCTGCAGGAAACTACAGGAGGGAGTGGAGACCAGACCAGTCATCCTGCACAAGGAGAGGAAGCAGCAGAGCAGTTTTATTTGAGTAAGCTCCTGCACAGAGGTAAATTTTCACACTGGATTACTGCAGAGATCTGGAAAAAGTATACAAAATACACCAAGATTCAAGGAACTACACACATGAATTTTGCTTTTAGGCAATATTTGCTTATCCCACAGTACAGCTTTAATACCACATTAAGATCATACCTGGACATCAGCTTTAACAAACACAGTTCTGTCACTTACGCCGTGTACATACGTGCGGACTTTTCGACCAGACTGGCCCGACGGACCGAATCCGATGGACAATCCGACCGTGTGTGGGCTCCAATCGGACCTGCAGCTGACTTTTTTGGTCAAAGAACTGACGGACTTTAGATTTGAAACATGTTTCAAATCTTTCCGACGGACTCGAGTCCGGTTCAAAAATCCGCTCATCTGTATGCTAGTCCGATGGACGAAAACCCACGCTAGGGCAGCTATTGGCTACTGGCTAGCAACTTCCTTATTTTAGTCCGGTCGTATGTCATCACGTACGACTCCGTCGGACTTTGGTGTGATCGTGTGTAGGCAAGTCCGTTCGTTCAAACGTCCGTCAGAAAGTCCGTCGGACCAGTCCGGTCGAAAAGTCCGCCCGTGTGTACGCAGCATTAGGCCCCTTGCACACAGGGTCATCTAGTAGTCTTCTGCATTAGGTGCATTTGTCCTACAACCCATAAGGCCCCAAACGTGGGTACTACTCGGTACAGAGCTCAGCTCCATCCACCCATAGACTGACAGGCTAAAGGCAGTAGGGTGCAGTAATACGTAATGCAGTAATACGTTGGGGGGGTAGCACAGCAGCTAAATGGTCCTGTACACAAACGGCGTTAAGTGGACCACAAATGTGAAGGATATTGTAGAAAGAATTAAAAATAAGTTTAACACATCTAAAGATATATAAATTCCTCTCTTTCACATGCTTTAGTTTATACAATTCTCCAAATTGACATGCAGACCAAGCTGTTCAGTATAAGTGACAGGGGCACAGGTGGGGACAAACTAAAACCCTTTCAGTGGTGCTTGAGGGTCAAATCATGTGACTGTAAAGAGGACTCTTGTAAGCACCCCTGCAAGTTTTAAAGTCCCAACACTAGTTACCGTCACTTGGTTGGCATGTAAAAGACGAGACAGCCAGATATAAAAGCTAAAATACTACAAAATTTTAAATATGATCATTACAATTATTAAAAGGGGAATTAAATCTTAAAACACACACACACTTAGGATTTCTATGACAGAAGAAGATGGCAGCGTCCATGACTGACAGGAATGCTGACAGCACAGTACTATAGGGGATTCACTTGCCAGGTAAGTCTTCAATAATGTTCCACACTATCCCTAAAAGCTCCTGATGACCATTTAAAAAAAAAAAAATTGTGGAGGTTTAATTTTGCTTTCTGTGCAAACAGCTATCAAAATCTAATGGTTTGGTGTTATTGGTCCTTTAAGATAACCTATATGCCATGTCATAAAAAATGATTTCACCTTTATTAGAATTTCAAGGATAACACCACAATTAGGTTAGTCAAATAAAGCCAACAACGAAACCACCAGCAACAACTTATGCAGTGGCAAAGCTGACAAGTAGATTTATGACCCGATATAGCATGTACTATAACCCTAGGGTCATTTTGTTGGAAGGAGAAAGTTTTATTCCATTACAATGCAAAAACAAACACGTCTACAAATATGGCCTGATTAAATTGTATCTAAACCCAAGAACAAAAATGTAATAGAACAGAGCTTACTGGTCCTTCAATTTGGTGGCTGCATTCAGACCACAACATTTTGTGCCTGCTGATCCTGCCAGAAATATCATGTCTTTGTCACATCCTGTGAGCTGAACTGAAATCTCAAATAATATTATCAGCCTTCCCATCTACCTTCTGTGAACTATACAACTCCGTCTCCCTATATAAAGGAGATGAAAAAGAGAAGGGGTTTGTAGTCCAAATGAGGAGAGTAGTCTATGGTGACAATGCTGTTTCTCAGTACTGTGGGGAACAGGAAGGGTGTTATTTTCAGGATTACCAAGTGAAAATAAAAAAGGGAAAAAAGCAGAAGAAAGAAAAAAGGAATGTAGTCACTACATCTAAGGATTGGTAAACTGAATCAAATTGCATTTTTGTTTTGGTTTTAGATAGTATATTGTACATACACTTGTTACAGTGTACTATAGGTGGTCATACAGAAGTATAGATAAAGTTCACAATGACCATAACTAGGGTTGTCCCGATACCGATACTAGTATCGGTATTGGCACCGATACCGAGCATTTGCCCAAGTACTTGTACTCGGGCAAATGCTCCCGATGCTTCCCCCGATACCTAGAAGACAGCTGTGATCGGCGCGTGGGGGAGTTACAAGATTCTCCCCCAGCGGCTTTCACCAGCTTTAGTGACATACAGCGGTGATCGGTCACCGCTGACTGTCACTGCATCCTCCTCCACGCCCCCTCCGTTCCTCTGTCCCCCTCCGCTGTCCCCCTCCATTCCTCTGTGCCTCTCCGCTGTCCCCCTCCATTCCTCTGTGCCTCTCCGCTGTTCCCCTCCATTCCTCTCTCCTTATCTGTCCCTCTCCGCTGTCCCCCTCCGTTCCTCTCTCCTCATCTGTTCCCTCCGTTCTCCCCCTCAGTTCCTCCGTCCCCCTCCTCCTTCCTTTGTGTATGGATAGAGTCAGCTGACTCTGTCCATTCACATAACTGAAACATTGTAATCTCCTGTGATTACGAGGAGCCGCTGTCTTCTCTCCATTCATTCTCAGTGCAGCTGAGGCTGCAGAGAAAGGGACTGGGGAATCTCTATCCTCTGTCTCTTTCTCTGTCTCAAGGGGGAGATATCAGAGGTATGTTAAGACCCCTGATATCTCACCAAAGCCCCCAAAAGGGCTGATTAAAAAAAAAAAAAAAAAAAAAAAAACAAAGAATAAAAAAATATTATTGAAAAAAATAAAAATTGTAAAAAACACACACACATACAACGTTCACACCCCCCCCCCCCCAAAAAAAAAAAAAACTGTCACGTGACATTAAAAAAAAAAAGTATCGGTAATCGGTATCAGCGAGTATTTGAAAAAAGTATCGGTACTTGTACTCGGTCCTAAAAAAGTGGTATTGGGACAACCCTAACCATAACATACATCAGGGGTCTACAAACTTTACAAAACAAAGGAACAGTTTACTGTCTTTCACACTTTACAGGGGCAGAACTGTGGCCATTGGAAATAGAAAATGTCCCGTATCAATGGGAGTAAACTATGCTCCATTTTCAATGTCAGTGGGAGGAATTGATGTCATTGGGTGGGAGGAATCTTGCCCCCTCGTTGGTGTCACTGGGAAAAATTGTGCCCCATTATTGGTGTCATTGGGAGGAACTATGCCCCATCATTGGTGATAGAGGATGAAATATTGCTCCAAGGACCGGATAAAAGCCAATAAAAGGGCCGTATCTGGCCCCCGGGCCACAATTTAGAGACCACTGACATACATGAGTACATTAAGCCTGGGTTCACACTAATGCGGTGCAGGAAACCCTGCGATCCATGTGTGTATCTCACACTGCATTCAAATCACACTGCCCTTGCAATCTGCAGCGGGTGTCAGTGAAATCTTAAGAACACCCCAAATGCAGGTCGCAAACACACGGAACCGGTTGCAGTGGGGTTCCAAATATGGTGCATGTACGACTTTGGATTCAAATCGCACTGAATGGCATGAGAATTGAATAGGTGCAGTTCTTATGCGATTCACATGCAGTTTATAGTGTGCCGAATCCCAGCCACAGACATTTATACAAATGAAGAGGAATACAAAGTTACCTCTTGTGATGTGTGTGTAATGCTTCACGGTGTTCGGTTTACTTTAGAATTAATTGTTTTGCACCCGCCAGAAAATAGAGACAGCCCTAAACTTCATCACTGTGAGGATTAGAGCTGCGGCTGTGATAGTGAAGGGATCGTTCGGCCTCCCCTTCAGTCAGTCGGTGTATTGCACTGACAAAACACAGCCAAGTACAAATCTAGAAGTGGCCACACAGGTATCAATATGATTATTTGATGATGGAACTGAATAGGAATCACGAACCGCAGACCCTCCATTCCGTCAATTTAGTGAGCTTTTGATTGATTGACACTGGCAGGATTTATTCAACTTCTTCTGATAGATCAAATGAATGTCTGTGTGCGTGTCAGACAAATCACTGATTCTGATACATCATGTTTAAATTTTGTACTGCATGTGTTGCATTGTTTTATTTTAATCAATGAACTGTTTATACCTAGATCGATCACAAATCAGTACGTGTATGGCTAGTGTAAGGCAATTTTCTTGCCCTGAATTATAGTTTAAAGTAGAACTAAAGGCATTTTTTAAATTTTGTATAAAATGAACATCGTTGGGGAGATTCACCCTCTTTACCGGTGATGTTTATCTTTAATACCGAAAATGAAAGTGAAAAAATCCCAAATTTTAAGTTGACACCAGAACAAGAGTAGAGGGGAAATCTTCCAACGTTAGGTTAGGGTGACCAGATCTCCCCAGTTTCAGGGGACAGTCCCCGGAATGAGGACACTGTCCCCAGATTGGATTTGAACAGGGGCCTGGGCAATTTCAAAGACAATCAGTGCAGAATTTAAAAAAAAAAAAAAAAAAAAAAAAAAAAAAAAAAAAATCTGAATTACACACCCCTGCTCCGCTGCTCCTACTAGCTTAGGGGGTGTATTTATTTTCCATTATCTGTGCCCCTTTCTGATGATCATGTGCTGGTTGGAACGGAGGGACTATTTCTTCCATTTCGGGTGAATGCCCATTCTGCTCCCGCTCGCATGTTCTTCTGCCTTGGCTTCAGCCCCAGCCAGCCGCCTGCCTATCTCCTTGCCTTCCCCAGCGGAATGATCTTCCTCCACTTAGCTCCGTTCCCCACCCAGTAGAAGCCAGGGCCCAGAGAGTGAGACTTGAGAGCCTGTAAGGCTGGCGGTGGCGGCGATAGGCAGAGAGAGGCAGCTAAGCTCAGCTGACATTGTCCAGCAGCAGAACCAGAGGGGAAGCGGATCCGATTGTAGGGCTGCCATTGTCTTCAAGGTTTCAACACAGGTGTGCTTTGGGGTGTCTGAATAGACTACATTGCACTGTGTTTGTCTCTTTGGCATAATGGATGGTATCATAACTCACAGGCAGCAGGCACTCTTTCATGGCTCTGGCTGGCAGTACACTGTCACAGTGTTATGATTGGTCAGCTCCAAGAAAGATGTAGCCGGTGTTTTGCCGAGAAAGTTCCCTCGTGGATAAGGACCCCCTGTACTGCGCATGCGCTGCGCTTGCGCAGTACGAACCACTACGGAGCCGCCGAAAGTCTCCGAAGTTGAACAGCTGATTGTCAGCTCTACACGGCGCCTGTGCACTGAGTCCAGGTTCAAGCCCCACCATCCAAGTAGGCATAGAGTTTGAATAAAACTATGCCGAGCGAAGCGAGGCCGTGCCCGAAGCCTCGCGCCCGAAGCGTGGCGAGCGAAGCGAGCCCCCAAGGGGCCCTGTACAGCTGACTCTCAGCTGTTCAGCTTCAGCTATTTTCGGTGGCTCGTACCGCACAAGCGCTTCTGCGCAGTACAGGGGAGTCCTTATCCACAGGGGGAACTTTCTCGGCAGAACACCAGCAACTCCAGAATCCCATGAAAAACTTTATTTGCTACATAAAGGTCAAGATTAAAAACAGCTGATGCTTTTCTGCATACAGCCTTGTTCACAGCAGTTGCTGCATAGTGGCAGATACAGTGAAAGCGCCATACCCCTGTGTGGGGTGAGTGTAATACCTATAGGGGGTCTATAAGGATCACGGATTTGAAGAGCACCTGTCACTTTATTTTTATATTTTTTACTTTTTGATCATCTCAAATAATTAATGGACTATATATAATCACAGTATATATTTTTTTTGGCATGAATTCTTTTTATACATAAGGATCACCAAGGCACAGTTTTTAAGAGCACCTGTCACTTTAGTTTTTATTTTGTGCTTTGAAGATTGGACTATATATGATCACAGCACATTCATCCATGTTTAGATATGTGTCTTGTCAGCACTTGTACACACCAGCGTATGCACCAAGCACTTGACACCTTAAACATGTTTAGCAATTTGATGTTTTTTATGTTCATAAAATACATTGGGAGTATAATATAGGAGCACACAGATTGTTGCACAAGGGCATGCAATTATTGCACCCTAGAACAGCGCCACACCTACCTCTCTCAAATTAACACTTGCATTTACATTCCACATAGCTGGTTGTACCAGTAGGGGCAGCAGTTCATTTTCTTTACTTATTGCCATAAGCGCAGGACCACCCATGTATTTTACATTATTGGTCACAAGTTAACAAAATCAGCACCCAGCAGCCATGTTATGTGACACACTGTGACAGAGCCAGCCAGAGCCATGATCGAGTGCCTGCTGCCTGTGTGTTATCATAATGCTGATGATCTTAACCAGTTTCCAACCGCCCCATATCAGATTTACTGCTACAGGGTGGTCCTGCTGTACAGGATCATGTATATATACACATGTGATTCTGCATTTATGGGTATCAGAGCCAATCAGCGGGTCCGGCGGACTCGATGTCCGCTGGTACTTGCCGATCGTTCTGTACACAGGCAGAACTGCGGTCTGCCTATGTAAAAAAGGCAGATTGCCGTTCTGTCAGTATGGAAGACATTAATACTCTGTTCCTGCAAAGCAGGGACAAGGATCTATGCCTTCCCTTAGTAAAATCACCTCCCCCACAGTGGGAAAACACTTGTTAGGCACACATTTAACCCTTTAATTGCCCTAGATGTTTAACCCCTTCCCAGCCAGTGTCATTAGTACAGTGACAGTGCATATTTTTAGCACTAATCACTGTATTAGTGTCACTGGTTCCCACAAAGTGCCAATATCACAGTCCCACTATAAGTTGCTGATTGCTGCCATTACTAGTAAAACAACAATATGTCTCCGGATTTCATTTTAAAAATCTGGTCACCTTACACTAGGTCTGTTGTGACAATCAGGGATTCCCTCACTTTGGAGGGATTTGCCTGTCACTTCCTGTTGTGGCTATGAGACAAAGTGGAGGGAAATCTCCCCAATGGGACACGGATGGCAAAAACAATACCAAAAAACAGATGGTGGTTAGAACCCTCCTTTACTCTATCCAAAAAAAAAAAAAAAAAAAAAAAAAAAAAAACACGTTTAGCCTTAAGTTGTACTCCAAGTTATCCTTTTGATTTATGTCCAATATGGTCAATTCAGACACTACACAACTGTACAGATTATATGGTCAGATTCTAACATGTGTGACCAGCTTTAGACTGAAAAGGGAGCTCAAACACCCACATCAATCTTGTTAATCAGAAGATATTCACTCACCTGAACTGCCTTTCGATGTGATAAAAATGTATCTTTCCACTTACAGAACTGAGAGATAGAGATAGAATGGTTCTTCCATTCCCCTACACCAGGGATATGCAATTAGCGGACCTCCAGCTGTTGCAGAACTACAAGTACCATGATGCATAGCAAGACTCTGACAGCCACAAGCATGACACCCAGAGGCATGATGGGACTTGTAGTTTTGCAACAGCTGGAGGTCCGCTAATTGCATATCCTTGCCCTACACTTACAATAGCTCCAGACCCTTTGGTTTATATTCCATATACCGGCATGCCATCCATGCAGCCTGCAGACAGGTGATGGTATTGGTCTGAGCTAGACTGGAGTTTTAGCTTTGTTCTTTGCATGGCAGAGAGGCATACTGTATTCAAACAGCATTCTCTAGCAGTAATTTATTGCATTTTGTTAACCATTAAAAGCAGCTTGAGGGTAAAAAAAAAAAAAAAAAAAAAAAAATTTATAGGCCGCACATTTCATATAAGTGAATTTATTTTGTGGTACAAGCTTTTGAGAATACTCAGTTCATCGCCCCATTCCTGACAAAGAGAATTGACTATTCACAAAGACCTGCAAACAAAATATATTCGGTTAGATCTTATAATCCAATTACCACTTTCAATCCTTTGCGTCACACTAACCATAAGGTATATCTATAGAGTATATCTTACCTTGTTTCTTAGCATTGTATGGTTGAAGGCATATATACTTTGTACATCATTGTTCACAGAGTCATTATATGTCTTATTAAATTCAGCGGTTGTCTGTTGGATTATTTTGGCCGACGCTTCATCCATCCCCTCGGCAGACCACAGTAACAGCAGCCATATTCCCAGGGTGAACATCTCCAGCGAGGAGTGCAGAGATCCTGCCGTTCTGTGGACCTTCCAGCATCAGCAGTTCATACCACACCTTATGTAATCAAAGACTGCATGCCTGAGTCACCATCAGATAGCTGTTTACCTATGAAGACATGAAAACAGAACATTAAATATCATTAATTAAATAAAGATTAGTGCTTCAGGCACGGTTATTGATCCTTTATTGGCTGCTGGTGCACACCTACTGGGATCCATCCTCCCCACAGTATCCAGGTACAAACCAAGCAGCTGCACTTCCACTATTGATATCCAAAAAGATGTATTGCAAGTAGTACAAACTCACCAGATCGGTCAGTGTTGTAGAGGAGAGAGGACGCTCTAGCAGCACCCACCTGGCTTTGATTAATCGATCCCCAGCACCTATCAACCAAAGCGGTGAGCTGGGAGGAATGTATCTCCTCCTTTAAATTTTTTTAATAGAAGAGCAGTTCTTTGATTTTCTTATGCAAGTTTTTTAAATAAACATTGCTTGATTTTAATTAAAACAGAGAGCACTATGTCTTTACTTTTTCATTTACTGGGCGTTTCCTAGTGTTGGCTATCCTGAAGAAGAAAGTTCTATCCTTCACTAGAGCCCTTCCCAGCTGTTTAAATGGACTCTGTGCTTTTGACCTTTTATGATTTTTAGGTCCAACACACAAGGTAAGCATGTGTCTACAAGAATGGGTGGTGATGGTGTGATCATCTCACCTACTGTATATCTCTGTTCTAGAACTGCACATTTCTGGATAAAATGAGAATCACAATTTTTTTGCTTAAAACAAAGATCACGATTCTCGGCCTAACATCATCTTTTACATTATACAAAAAAAATTCGGCTAACTTTACTGTTTTGTTTTCTTTAATTCATTAAAGTGTTTTTTTTTTTACCAAAAAATTGCTTTTGAAAGACCGCTGCGCAAATACAGGGTGATATAAAATATTGCAACGACCGCCATTTTATTCTCTAGGGTCTCTCCTAAAAAAAATATATATATAATGTTTGGGGGTTCCAAGTAATTTTCTAGCAAAAAAATACTGATTTTTTACTTGTGCCAGAAAAAGGTTAAAGGGTAACTCCACTTTCATGGGAAAAAAAAAAAAAAAAAAAAAGCAAATAATGAAAAAATAATATAGCTCATATGATAACAACACTAATCATTTTGTAATTGAATGTAATTATAAATGACCTTTCCTTTTCAATCTGCAGCCAATGTATTTTTCTACGAATATACTGCAATATGGATACATGGAGTTTTCTGTACACAGAATGTGAACTGACCACTCCCCAGAAACATCATTTCCTGCTTGTGTGATTGGCTCACCAATTTTCCCAGAAGTCTGCCTAAGATACAAGTCAGATTTCAGGCATCCCCTGCAACAAAAATGTCATCTTTGGAGAGATACTTTCAATAGGAACCAGGGATGCAGGCCCAGCAGATTTCCTCATTAGTGTTGTGCAGCTCCACACCTGACTGATAATTATGAAAGCACTCCCATTAGACCCACTCAGAACAGAGGCACAGAGAAACACACAGAAATTTCTTCAGAATAACAAAAGGTAGGAATCTGCAACAAAGTTTGTTACAATCCTTGCAATGAGCTGCACGATTAATCGTTAAAAATCGAAATTGCAATATTTTTCTCTTCCTGATATTCAAAATAACATGGAATCTTCAACCACTTCCCGCCCGCCCTATAGCGGATTGACGTCCGGGAAGTGGTTCTGTTATCCTGACTGGACGTCATATGACGTCCAGCAGGATGACATGCCGCAGCGCGGCGATCGGTGGAGCGGTGTGTCAGTCTGACACACCGCTACACTGATCTTCGTAAAAAGCCTCCGGCGGAGGCTCTTTACCACGTGATCAGCCGTGTCCAATCACGGCTGATCACGCTGTCAATAGGAAGAGCCGTTGATCGGTTCTTCCTCACTCGCGTCTGACAGACGCGAGTAGAGGAGAGCCGATCGGCGGCTCTCCTGGCAGGGGGGGTCTGCGCTGATTGTTTATCAGCGCAGCCCCCCCCGCAGATCACCACACTGGACCACCAGGGATCGCCACTAGGACCACCAGGGAAGGGGCAACATGTGGATGGCCAGGTATGTACCCCATGGCCATCCACATGTGCCCAGTGTGCCAAATCTGTGCCAATCAGTGCCCACAAATGGGCACTGATTGGCACCATTATGTTGCAGTGATGCCCAGCAATGCCACCCTTAGGGGCATCACTGCAAACAAGCAGTGCCATCAGTGCCACCCATCAGTGTCCATTCATGCCACCTGTCAGTGCCCATCCGTGCCCATCAGTGCCCATCTATCAGTGCCCATCCATGCCCATCTGTGCCAACTATCAGTGCCACCCATAAGTAACCATCAATGCCACCTATGTGTGCCCATCAATGCCACCTATGTGTGCCCATCAGTGCCGCATACCAGTGCCACCTATCAGTGCCCATCAGTGCCGCCTATCAGTGCCCATCATCAGTGCCCGCCAGTGCCAGCTTATCAGTGCCACCTCATTGGTGCCACCTCATCGGTGCCGCCGTATCAGTGCCCGTCATTGAAGAAGAAAACGTACTTATTTACAAAAAAGTTTTAACAGAAACAAAGAAAAACTGTTAAAAGTGGAGTTCCACCCCCCCCCCCCCCAAAAAAAAAAATAGTAATGTTCTTAAAAAAAATAAAAAAATAAAAAACATTTGAAGAAATTTCTTTTTTTCTCACTCACCTCTAAATGCCTGTTGCTAGGGGGTCCCTCGTAGTCTGCCTCCTTCGGTGCCTGGGCTCCTGACGTCACTTCCCTCGGCGCAGGAAGGGAGATCACCTCTTCACCCTCCCTCTTGTCAATCATCTGGGGCATGTGACCTGTCCCAGATGATTGCGGGGCCAGTGACGGTGCGCAACGCAGTTCACGCATGCGCAGTGGGTGCCCCACAGTTGAAATGCCGGCGCCGCCGAGCGGAGGGGGGGGGGGACGAGCGGGGCTTCTTCCATCGCTGGACCCTGGGACAGGTAAGTGTCCGATTAAAAGTCAGCAGCTGCAGTATTTGTAGCTGCTGACTTTTAATTTTTTTTTTTTTTTTTAAATGGGAATCCCACTTTAACAAGTGCAGAGAGTTCTCACAGCTGGGAAAAAAAAATAAATCCAGGCAGGCTGCCAAATGTAATCACAACAAGCAAATAAGTAGAAACAAAGTATCTTTTCGTTCTTTTATCAAAGGAAAGAACTCCAGCGTGTAAATGAAGGAAGTTTAACCATTTAAAAGACCAAACCTTTTCTGACATTTGTTGATTACAAGTAAAAATCATCATTTTCTGCTAGAAAATTACTTAGGACACCCAAACATGAGATATATATATATTTTTTTTTAGCAGAGACCCTATAGAATAAAATGGTGGTTGTTGCAATATCTTATGTCACGCCATATTTGCGCAGCGGTCTTTCAAACGCAATTTTTTTTTTTTTAATACACTTTAATGAATTAAAAAAAAAACTAAACAGTAAAATTAGCCCAATTTTTTGTATAATGTGAAAGAGGTTACACCGTACGAATTGTGAGAAAATCGTGATCTTTATTCTAAGACCCCTTTCACACTGGGGCGTTTTCAGGCACTTTAGCGTTAAAAAAAGCGACTGAAAGAAGCCATCCCAGAGTGCTTTAAGAGCCCTTTCACACTGCCAGCACCCAAAAAATGCTGGCAAAGCGCCGCTTAAACTAGCGGCGCTTTACCAGCGTTTTTCAAGCGCTAGCGGGGCGCTTTTAACCCCCACTAGTGGCCAAATAAAGGGTTTAAAGGGCCCACAAAGCGCCGCTGCCAAGGCGCTTTGCAGGCACTTTCCATTGATTTCAATGGGAAGGGGCACTTTAGGAGCAGTGTATTCACCGCTCCTAAAGCGCTGCAAAAAAGCTGCTTGCGGGACTTTTTTTGACACCCTGCCAGCGCAGCGCCTCAGTGTGAAAGCACTCCGGCTTTCTATCCAATGTTAAAACAACAAGGGCAGAAGATTTAATAGATGGAAGGTTGAAAAAGATGACTGAAGAGCCGCTTTAATGACTTGGAGGGGATATTGTATTAAACTTTTACTTCTGAGCACTTTTGGTGTTTTGCTCAATAGTTTTGGAGCACGGCACAATTTACCTTATACATATATTGCACTTATGCATCCACACTCCTAATACATCTTTGCTGTGGGGCCTACAATGAGTGGAACCGTCTCCTCACAGTCTTTAGGCTGAACCAAAAATCCTTATTCATTTCTATTGAAAAGCCATCCACCATTAGTCCCAGCAGTGGACTGTATATTGACATTCAAAGCACCAGAGACAAAAGCTGTCATTATCTCTCTAAGCACAAAACCATCTCCTTTCTCCTGTGTTCTATCTGAAGTTATTGAAGTTAATTCCTCTTTCTTACCAAGAGCTCAAATTCCGACCCGAGTAAAAAGAAACTGGAAAAGGAGCCGAGAACTCCCCCTGCTGGATGCTTATAAAAAAGCAAAGTGGCACTAAGGGGGGAAAAGTAACAACTCTACTGCAAATATGATGAGACACTGTAAGAACTGTCTTTTTTTAATCAAGGCGAAGCAGGAACAGCTCAGATATGATCCAGTTTATTCCTAGAACAGGTTTTACAAGTGAAAATATTTCACCTTTGAGTCTGTTCAACACACTACTGGAACATAATATCACTCAGCAGCTGCTGCTCCCCTCTATATGAAGACATACTCATTTCAATGGAGCTGCCAATTAATCTTATTTCAGCAACTCGGTTTCCTAATTTCTTTTAGTTCTTAATATTTTACCACTTATTAGTCTTACTTTGGCAGCTTATTTTAGGAGTGTTTTTTTTAGTATTTTATACCAGTAGCCAATTAGTAATGTGATTTCTGTATTTATTTCAGTAGCCATTAAGGCTCGATTCACATCTATGCATGTTGCTTTTAAACGTTTCTGCAGTGCTTGCCGTGTCTGTGGACACGCGTTTTTCCCATGATTTATGTTTTTTCTTTTTTTACACTGTATATAGCTGATTGCTAAGGAGGGGGCCGGGAAGCCGGCTGCTGCATCCTTAACAACTGATGAGTCATCAGCTGTCAGCAGGCTTCCCCGCTGACAGCTGAATGCAAGAAAAAAAAAAAAAAAAAAAATTGCCAGCTCAAAAAAAGTGGGAAAAAAAAAAAAAAAAAAAAAAAACAGCGTGGGGTACCCCCCCAGGTCCTTTGATCTAGTATGGATTCAGAGAGAACCCCCCACGCCAAAATTGAAAAACAAAAATGGCGTGCCCCCCCAAAATCCGTACCAGACCCTTATCTGAGCGCCGCCCAGCAGGTCAGAAAAGGGAGGGGACAAGCGCTGGTTTTTTTTGTTTTTTTTTTACATTCAGCTGTTAGCAGGGAAGCCCTCTGACAGCTGATGACTCATCGGTTGTTAAAGATGCGGCAGCCGGCTTCCCGTCCCTCTCCATAGCAACCAGCTATATACAGTGTAAAAAACGCAAATCGCTGAAAAAACGTGGTACTTGTGTTTTAGAAGAGGGTCCATTGAAGTCTATTACATGCAAAACGCTGCATTTTGTGGGAAAAAAAAAGTCCCTAGCCCTTTCCAAAAACACATTGATGTAAACGTGTTCCATAGGAACCGATGTTAAAAAAAATTCCCTGCATTTCTGCAAAATGGAGCAAAAAAAAAACTCATTAGTGTGAATCGAGCCTTAGTCTTATTTTAGCAGTTTGGTGTCCTCTTGCTCACCGGGGGATCGATCTGCTGATCCAAGTCCATCTTCTCTCACTGTGCTGAGACGGACCGGTCAGAGCCCCACCCTCCTCTATGGGGAGATCGGATGAAAACAAACCGCCTGTCCATTTTCATCTGATCCGATCTGCCAGACGGATGGAAAATAGGGTCTCCATCCATCTGGATTTCACGGACAGGATCGGATCAGATAGCAGCGCACATGTCACCATTGACATCCGCTGCCCCATAGGGGTGAATGGAGTGTCCGATCAGGTCTGCCTGAAAAACTGACAGGCGGACCCGATCGGAAAGTCTGTGTGAAAGGACCCTTAGTGTAGAGCCTTCAGCAGCTTGATTTTTCTTTACTTTTTTTTTGCACATATTCTTTTTGATGCAATTTAGTATATGTTTACATTTTATATATCTACTTCTTTTATTTGATGTTTTACTACATATATCATTTGTATCCTTGTAAAATTTATAATTTAACTGCGACAACTGAAATTCATGTGAGAAGTCTGATGCTATTATGTTATGTACAAGAATTTGTGGTATATACTCATATGCATACTTTAGACATCATTTTTGATCATTATAACTCTATTTTATGTTTATTCTTCTAGACTTGATGAAGGGGACATTGGCTGTTTTTATATTACCTTTTTTTTATCAACAATAAAATGATCTTGGACTCTTTAAATTATTTCCCCCAGAGCCTGCAAAGCATTGCCTCCATGATCAATGGATGGTCAGGCTCCTACAGACACTTTTTTTGTTTTTGTTTTTGAAACACACCCAAAAACTCCACCCGGTGCCAAAAAAAAGTGCACACACAAAGAGTGACACAAAACATGCAACGGGTGTACTACGGCCCTCCCTAGGAAGGACCTTACCCTGGTCCCCCGGGGCATTAGGCTCCAGATGGGGACTGAGGTACTCACTATGGCCCATCTGGCCAAAACCAGACAGACCCCGTTCTCTGGAGGGTCTGCCAAAATAGACCCACCCAAGTACTTGGTGGGGCTCACCCAAAGGGAGACCTCATGAGAGAGGGTCATGTCCACCCCCTCCCAAGACTTTCAGGGTAGGCTCGAGGACCCACACCCTACCCGTCACACAGTGAGAAAACAGTGTACACAATGAACAAAAAAAATACAAAAAAGTGACAACACAAGGTAAACAAAAAAAGAAAGTGGGGAAGAAGGAAGTGGAGGTAAGTGAAAGTGACCATTGTGCAAGACAATGGCCAGCCCTTCGGCCAGGAATAAAAAAATCCTCTGGTCCTAGACAAAAGGCCCGGCCCAAGAGGCAGGTGTGAAAAAAGTGTGTATGGTGCAGTGACCAAGGTGCCAACAAAACTCAAAGTGTTCTCTCCCTCACAGTGAGAATTATGGCACCCTTGGACTGCCACTCCAGGGGTACATGCACCAAGGCTTTTCCCCAACCCTGGCCAACAGCCAGACCGGTGCAGTCCCATCCCGACCAGGAAGGCATCAGAACACTGAGAGCTTATGGGGAGAACCCCTTTGGCGTAGGACTCCACCATCGCTCCCACCTAATTACATTCGGGAAGTACCGGCGAATTCCCCTCAATAACCCTGAAAAAGGGCAGACTTTCCTTCCCGAAAGACTGAAAAGGACAGGAATCACACAAATCTAGGCCAGAAGGCCAGGGACCCAACCCTGGGGGATCAACTCCAGAGATAAAACGATAATTCTCCCGCTCTACGAGACTCTGGTCCGGCCGCACCTAGAGTATGCTGTCCAGTTCTGGGCACCAGTCCTCAGGAAGGATGTACTGGAAATGGAGCGAGTACAAAGAAGGACATACTCTCTGGAGAAGAGACGCTTGAGAGGGGATATGATTTCAATATACAAATACTGTACTGGTGACCCCACAATAGGGATTAAACTTTTTCGCAGAAGAGAGTTTAATAAGACTCATGGCCACTCATTACAATTAGAAGAAAAGAGGTTTAACCTTAAACTACGTAGAGGGTTCTTTACTGTAAGAGCAGCAAGGATGTGGAATTCCCTTCCACAGGCGGTGGTCTCAGCGGGGAGCATCGATAGCTTCAAGAAACTATTAGATAATCACCTGAATGACCGCAACATACAGGGATATACAATGTAATACTGACACATAATCACACACATAGGTTGGACTTGATGGACTTGTGTCTTTTTTCAGCCTCACCTACTATGTAACCCTTCGGCCAGATATAGATTATATAGATATATCTATAAATATAGATCTATAGATTGCTGCACAACGATCCGGAAATGAGAACGGGTACCTGGTTTAGACAGGTATCCGCTCGTGACCAAAAAGTGCCAAATGTGGCAGGGGAGGGTGGGAACAACGTTTGGGTGGAACTTTGCTTTAAGGTGTTCTGAATGACAGGAGCTGGAGCACATATCCACTATGATTGGCTGTCATAGCAATCTTATGATTGGGGGTCCCACCCCTCCAGCTTCCAATCACAAACAGTGGCTGGAAGCCCATCAGAGATAGCTCAGTTAAATGTGTCGGGAGCACACAGCACAGAAAAGTGGGCCACCTGGATACACATATTGCATAGTCAGTGTTAAGGCCCAGCCACCATTCTAACTCATATCTATGTTACACACAGCTTATACCTGACTAGGCTACAGGCAGCTCTTGTACTTCATTAGAGAACATCTGCGCTGTACAGATATTAAACTGTAACTGAAACCATCCATGTCCCCATGATATTTTTGTGGTGAGAAATCACTTAAAAAAAGACCCCCCTAGCATGTCCAAAGTGACAGTTCGCAGTGTGATATGCCAGCTGAAA
This sequence comes from Aquarana catesbeiana, assembly GCF_042186555.1. Classification (NCBI taxonomy): domain Eukaryota; kingdom Metazoa; phylum Chordata; class Amphibia; order Anura; family Ranidae; genus Aquarana; species Aquarana catesbeiana. The sequence continues at coordinate 88,852,206 of NC_133333.1, forward strand.
TGGGGGTGTCATTAACAATGTATTGACACTCCCCGCAGTTCGCATATGACAGTTTGAGTCGGGTGCGATGCAGGAACCCGCAGTGGATTCGCAGGGTACCTGCATCGCACAAGTGTGAACCGAGCCTTACCTCCTGGAATCCATCCGCTCTTAGATCAGGTGTTCTGTCAGAATAGGCGACCCGTCAGATTGGGTAACGGAAGTGACGTTCCGTCAGCTGCGCATGCGTTCGACCTCTACCAGGTTTGCTCATCTGACAGAACAACTGCAGTCAGTAGAAGGCAGCGGACATCTTACATGTCACAGTAATTTTACCAATAAAGTGAGCGTATATAAATAACTATAGTATATTGAGATCTGTGATGCTGTTTGGATGTTTCATTTTATAAGCCTAAAGGATTAGTGCTGATCAGTGCGGGGTGTACCAACATGGCCACCGCCACCTTCCTACTGCTGGCGTCCAGCTTCTTTCAAAATGTACCATCCAAACAGCATCACAGATGTCAATATACTATATTTATATCCGCTCACTTTATTGCTAAAAATGACTGTGACATTCACGATGTAGCTGGGTGTAGTAAGATGTCCGCTGCAGGTGTTCTGTCAGATGACCAAACCTGGTAGAGGTGGAACGCATGCGCAGCTGACTGAACGTCACTTCTGTTACCTAATCTGACGGGTCACCGATTTTGATAGGCAGGCAGGAGGGTGTTCAGCTGTGAAAGTCCCCCCCCCCCCCCGAAGACACAGGACATCGTTTTAGCCAGAAAACAGGAAGTAAAGTAACTGAAGAAATGCAAAAAAAAGGTATAGAAACACAGAGATATGAAATATCTACTAATGTTATCAGCACAAGGGTTACATATAGTTCATGCTGATAGAGAGTTTAGATCCTGTAGAATTAGCTGTGTGGCCCAATGAAGACATCCATAAAGAAAGCTGTGATGAGCCCCTCCCCCAATGGGTACAAAGCCTCCTACAGACAACACACAAGCTGCAGACATGACTGGGGAGAAGCATGAACATCACCATAGACAGGTATGAGCAGAGATCTGTGTCCACAGGAATCATACCGACAGGTGTGTACACCTCCCCCATCACCATAGACAGGTATGAGCAGAGATCTGTGTCCACAGGAATCATACCAGCAGGTGTGTACACCTCCCCCATCACCATAGACAGGTATGAGCAGAGATCTGTGTCCACAGGAATCATACCGACAGGTGTGTACACCTCCCCCATCACCATAGACAGGTATGAGCAGAGATCTGTGTCCACAGGAATCATACCAGCAGGTGTGTACACCTCCCCCATCACCATAGACAGGTATGAGTAGAGATCTTTGTCCACAGGAATCATACCGACAGGTGTGTACACCTCCCCCATCACCATAGACAGGTATGAGCAGAGATCTGTGTCCACAGGAATCATACCAGCAGGTGTGTACACCTCCCCCATCACCATAGACAGGTATGAGTAGAGATCTGTGTCCACAGGAATCATACCGACAGGTGTGTACACCTCCCCCATCACCATAGACAGGTATGAGCAGAGATCTGTGTCCACAGGAATCATACCAGCAGGTGTGTACACCTCCCCCATCACCATAGACAGGTATGAGCAGAGATCTGTGTCCACAGGAATCATACCAGCAGGTGTGTACACCTCCCCCATCACCATAGACAGGTATGAGCAGAGATCTGTGTCCACAGGAATCATACCAGCAGGTGTGTACACCTCCCTCCATCACCATAGACAGCTATGAGTAGAGATCTGTGTCCACAGGAATCATACCAGCAGGTGTGTACACCTCCCCCCATCACCATAGACAGCTATGAGTAGAGATCTGTGTCCAAAGGAATCATACCAGCAGGTGTGTACACCTCCCCCCATCACCATAGACAGCTATGAGTAGAGATCTGTGTCCACAGGAATCATACCAGCAGGTGTGTACACCTCCCCCCATCACCATAGACAGCTATGAGTAGAGATCTGTGTCCAAAGGAATCATACCAGCAGGTGTGTACACCTCCCCCATCACCATAGACAGCTATGAGCAGAGATCTGTGTCCACAGGAATCATACCAGCAGGTGTGTACACCTCCCTCCATCACCATAGACAGGTATGAGCAGAGATCTGTGTCCACAGGAATCATACCGACAGGTGTGTACACCTCCCTCCATCACCATAGACAGGTATGAGCAGAGATCTGTGTCCACAGGAATCATACCAACAGGTGTGTACACCTCCCTCCATCACCATAGACAGGTATGAGCAGAGATCTGTGTCCACAGGAATCATACCGACAGGTGTGTACACCTCCCCCCATCACCATAGACAGCTATGAGTAGAGATCTGTGTCCACAGGAATCATACCGGCAGGTGTGTACACCTCCCCCCATCACCATAGACAGGTATGAGCAGAGATCTGTGTCCACAGGAATCATACCAGCAGGTGTGTACACCTCCCTCCATCACACAACACAAAGCCTAACACTACATCACTGTCCCCCGGTGACCCCGCTATGTGTGTGATGATGATTATTGGCATTCCATGTAGTCACGTCCCAATCACTTACCTCTCCCCTCTCCTCATCCTCCTCCCCCTCCGCCGCTACCTGCCCGCCGCCCCCAGTACTGCCTCTGTACAGCTGGAAGAGCACAGCAATGATGGGCGGAGCCTCCGCTGACATCCTAGGCGGAGCCGCACACTATTGGATGGGTCGATGGTGGATGCAGGCGGAAGGGGAGGGGAAGACTTTGTTTGGACATTTCAGAAGGCGAAGTGACGAAATGTTAATAGGAAGGTCACGTGTTCGGGCAATGTTTACTATCGGAGACATTTGTGATGAGCTCAGGACGTCACCACCTACTGACAGGACACTCCGTACAGTCCACCCAGCGCTGGAGAATAGCAGCCGCTGCTTCCATGGGTAGTATGTGCAGGATGGTGTCAGTAGTTCTTACGATTTTTTGTTTTTTTTACATTTCATTTTATAGCATCTTCTTTTTTTTTTTTTTTTTTCATATTTTCAAAATGCTTTTTGGGGGCCAGTGAATGGTGTCAGTAGAGCAATCTATAGTGTCATAAAACGACACAGGGGGGGGCAGAGGAGGACACGGGGGGGGGGGGGGCTGGAGGATGACAGGGGGGGCAGAGGAGGACGGGGGCCGGAGGATAACAGGGGGGGTTGGAGGATGAAGGGGGGGCAGAGGAGGACGGGGGCCGGAGGATAACAGGGGGGGCTGGAGGATGACAGGGGGGGCAGAGGAGGACGGGGGCCGGAGGATGACAGGGGGGGCAGAGGAGGACGGGGGCCGGAGGATAACAGGGGGGGCTGGAGGATGACAGGGGGGGCAGAGGAGGACGGGGGCCGGAGGATAACAGGGGGGGCTGGAGGATGACAGGGGGGGCAGAGGAGGACGGGGGCCGGAGGATGACAGGGGGGGCAGAGGAGGACGGGGGCCGGAGGATAACAGGGGGGGCTGGAGGATGACAGGGGGGGCAGAGGAGGACGGGGGCCGGAGGATAACAGGGGGGGCTGGAGGATGACGGGGGATGACAGGGGGGGGCAGAGGAGGACGGGGGCTGGAGGATGACAGGGGGAGCTGGAGGATGACAGGGGGGGCAGAGGAGGACGGGGGCCGGAGGATAACAGGGGGGGCTGGAGGATGACAGGGGGGGCAGAGGAGGATGGGGGGCTGGAGGAGGACACGGGGAGGGGGGGACTGGAGGAGGACAGGGGGGGGGCGGAGGAGGAGGACACAGGGGGACAGGTGAGGGTAATTGGTGCAGTGGGTGGGGTGCTGTCATGGGCCCCTCTACAGCCTACCTGACCCCACATACCTTTCTAAAATAATGCAGCTTTGTCTTCAAGGGTTACAGAAGGGATCTCTGGTGAGAGATAGAGGGGATCCTGGTGCTTAGTGGAAAGAGAATGGGGGTTTTAATGCTTAGTCTAGGCAGATTGGGAGGCATTGCCAGTGGGTGGGGGAGGGGGCACTTGTGCTTCTTACCTGGCTGTGATAGCTCAGACGATCTCACGAAAGCAAAAAAAAACCTCCTCTCCTCACTTTTCTGCCAGGTTCTGACTGATGATCATCTACTATAGAGGAAGCCAGTGGTGGAAGTTATCTTTTGCTGCCACTTTTTCTTTACTTGTCTGAGCTGTTATTGCATGGGCACCCCTCCAGTATTGCCGGCCTGGCCACAGGAGCAGTCAAACAGCTGTCAGTTCTCCTCAGCAGCTGTCCCCCCTGCCCCCTTAGGGGGCCCATGTGCAGTGAACACCCTGCACACATGGATGATACATCTGGGGTTGTCAGGGATGATCACCTCTACTGGGTGTACACACTACATCCACTCTACTCCATCATATGATTTACACATTACACCCACTCTACTCCCATCATATGATGTACACACTACATCCACTCTACTCCATCATATGATTTACACATTACACCCACTCTACTCCCATCATATGATGTACACACTACATCCACTCTACTCCCATCATATGATGTACACACTACATCCACTCTACTCCCATCATATGATGTACACACTACACCCACTCTACTCCCATCATATGATGTACACACTACACCCACTCTACTCCCATCATATGATGTACACACTACATCCACTCTACTCCCATCATATGATGTACACACTACATCCACTCTACCCCCATCATATGGTGTACACACTACATCCACTCTACCCCCATCATATGATGTACACACTACATCCACTCTACCCCCATCATATGATTTACACATTACATCCACTCTACTCCCATCATATGATGTACACACTACATCCACTCTACTCCCATCATATGGTGTACACACTACATCCACTCTACTCCCATCATATGATGTACACACTACATCCACTCTACTCCCATCATATGATGTACACACTACATCCACTCTACCCCCATCATATGATGTACACACTATATCCACTCTACTCCCATCATATGTACACACTACATCCACTCTACTCCCATCATATGTACACACTACATCCACTCTACTCCCATCATATGATGTACACACTACATCCACTCTACTCCCATCATATGATGTACACACTACACCCACTCTACTCCCATCATATGATGTACACACTACATCCACTCTACTCCCATCATATGATGTACACACTACATCCACTCTACCCCCATCATATGGTGTACACACTACATCCACTCTACTCCCATCATATGATGTACACACTATATCCATTCTACTCCCATCATATGATGTACACACTATATCCACTCTACTCCCATCATATGTACACACTACATCCACTCTACTCCCATCATATGATGTACACACTACATCCACTCTACCCCCATCATATGGTGTACACACTATATCTACTCTACTCCCATCATATGATGTACACACTAAAGCCACTGTGCTTTCACCAATTACGCTGTATATGGAGACCAAAAACTGACATCTATTTTTTTCAATGCCATGTTTAACCACATAAGCTGTGGAAGGTCTTACCCCCTTCATGACCAGGGCTTTCCCCCCCTCACCTTCCAGGACAGCTACTTGAGAGATGATCGGCTCCGCCCTCTACAGGAAACACAAATCAGATAGAATTTAAAAGGCCCCTCCCTTTCCTCTGACCCTCAGTTGTTTTGTGTTTCCAGTCCCTCCAGGAGCACCGACACGTTTGTTCTTTTCTTATGGTCTGGTAACTGTGGTTGGTGGACCCCCCTTCTCTGGTTTCATCCAGGACTAGTTGTGGCCAAGTCCTGGATGATGGTCTGTACCAGAAGGGTTTCCTATTTCTAAGGGTTACTTGCCTTTGTAAAATGGTGGCAACTCCCTTCCTTTCCCCAGCACTGCTGTGTGGAACTGTGTCCTCCTAATTGCTTCATTCTGGTGTACCAAGATGGCGTCAGGAGGACTTCCAGTGATGCAGCAAGATGGCGCCGGAACCGGAAGTCACATGACGCACTTCCGGACGCCGAGGAGCATGGTGTGGAGACACTGAGGACATGCTGCAGGGGAATGGCCTGCTAAAAACGCCATTCTAGGCGCAGTTTTTGCGGTACAGCAGCAGTCTTCTCTGCGACCGTTGTCCGCTTGCTTCATGGAGCCTGAGGACAGAACGTATTGAACCAGCGGCAGCATCCGGGTCCCATACTGCCCCCAAGGTAAGCCCTGGTCTGTGGATAGCTATAGCAAGGGACTTCTTTTGTATGGATCCTTTTTATTCATGGCCTTGTTTCTGCTCTCTTCTAGGCCAAACCGGTGAAGAAGAAATGTGGGAACTGTAGAGCCAGGCTCTCTGATAGTTATAAAAAGCTATTTTGTGTGGATTGTATCCCACCCAGAGCTAGTTCAGAGTCTTCCTCCTTTAGGGAGTTAATGACTTCTATGAAGGAGTTAGTGGATTCTTTTCGGTCACTGAATGACAGGGTTACTAGTTTAGGCCCTCCCTCTTCTAGACCCATAGCTCAAGATCCTTCAACCTCTGCCAAGTCCCTTCCCTTATTAGTATCTGAGACTATTCGTTCACGCAATACCTCTGATCTGGAGGAGGGTGAGAATTCAGTCTCTTCATCTGATGAAAAGTCTGCATCAGAGGAGGATACAGGTAGCTCATCCAAGTATCTCTTTCCAGTTGAGGATATTGATTAACTATTAAAAGCAATTTATACCTCAGAGCAGATTGAGATGCCACAGCATGCTCAATCTGTACAGGATAAAATGTATAGGGGGCTTCAGGGACAGAAATCTAGAACCTTTCCGGTACATCAGTCTCTTAGGGACATGGTTCTATCTGAATGGAAAGAACCTGAAAAAAGGTTGTTCCAATCCAGAGAACACAAAAGAAGATTTCCTTGTCAGCCTGACTTTGAGGAGGTTTTCTTTAAGTGTCCTAGATTAGATGCCCCTATGTCGCAGGTGTCCAAAAGATCCGATCTTTCTTTTGAGGATTCTGGGGTCCTTAAGGATCAAATGGATAGGAAGGCTGACTCATTGCTGCATAGGGCCTGGGATGCTTCAGCTTTTTCTTTAGGCCCAGCGGTAGCATCTACCTGTGTGGCTAGAAATTTAGACGTATGGGTTCAGCGTCTAGATGATCTTCTGGCATCTGACACCCCCAAGGAAGAGATTAGAGAATCCCTCCCACTCATTGCCAAGTCAGTCGCCTTCTTCTCTGATGCAGCAGCAGATTCAGTGAAATCCGCAGCTAGGGCTTCTGCTCTCATTAATTCAGCTAGGCGAGCTATCTGGTTTAAATCTTGGGAAGGTGACCTTATCTCCAAAAATAAGCTCTGTGGCATTCCTTTGGAAGGCAAACTGTTGTTTGGTTCTTCCTTAGAAGAAGTCTTATCTCACTCCTCTGATAAAGGTAGTCGTTTCACTTCTTCCCAAAGGAATAAGCCCCAGAATAAGAGGCCTTTTCGTGGCTTCCAAAACAAGGCTAATTTTAAAGCCAACAGGCTAAAAAGAAATGGTCCTTTAACAAAGACAAACTCAAAGGAGGAACTCCCATTGCTCCTTTAGCCCCTTCCGAAAATACCCAGTGACGCCAGGTTAGGGGTAGGGGGAAGATTGTGCCATTTCATCAAGGAATGGGCAGAGATTTCCACCAATTCCTTCATCCTTCAAACTCTGGTAAAGGGTTACAGATTGGAGTTCAAAAATCTCCCCCCCCCAGAGGTTTTTTTCTTACCCACCTGCCGAGAGACGGCAAGCCATGTTAAATTTGATCTCTGTGTGGAAAACAGAGGGAGTTATTCTCCTGTCCCAGAAGATCAGAAGTTCCGGGGATTTTACTCACACGTCTTTCTGGTCAAGGAAGCTTCCGGCGGCTTTCGTATGGTCATAAATTTAAGCGTCCTGAACCTATACTTAGTTTACAGATGTTTCCGTTTGGAGAACATTTATTCAGTTAGAAATCTGTTGTTACCAGAGGTCTTCATGGTGACCCTGGACCTTCAGGACGCTTATCTTCATGTACCAATCTGCCAGAGCCACCGAAGGTTCCTCAGGTTTGCAGTGCTCGTGGGAAACGAGCCGTCTCATTGGCAGTTCAATGCCCTTCCTTTTGGTCTCTCAGCAGCACCGAGGATTTTCACAAAAATCATGGCCGAAGTCATGGCCTTTTTTCGGATTCAAGGTGTATCAATCATCCCATATCTAGACGATTTTTTTGATTTTTTTTTTTTTTTTTTTTTTTTTTTCTCAGGGCAAGGAGTCCCTTATTCAAGACCTACAGATGGTTTTGCGGACCTTTCAAAAATTAGGGTGGAAGGTCAGAAGTCTTGCCTAGTACCCTCACAGAGCATGCTTTTTCTGGGTTATCTAATAGACTCTGTTGCCTTAAAGATTTTTCTTCTCGAAGAGAAAATTGTGAAAATTCTTCTCTCTGTGCAGACCTTCAAACTGCTCCCTCAGACCTCCCTTCGGCGTATCATGCAGTTGCTGGGCCTAATGACTGCAGCCATTCCAGGGGTGCCTTGGGCTCAATTGCATTCCAGACCCCTTCAGGCTATTCTTTTGTTCCATTGCGATCGCAGGAAAAATTCTCTGGATCAGCTGGTAAAACTACCAGAAGGGAATTTTCTAGATCTCGCCTGGTGGGAGCAGCGAGAACATCTGCAGAGGGGGAAGGATTGGGCACAACATTGCACGATCAAGATTACCACAGACGCCAGTCTGTGGTGTTGGGGTGCTCACTCACAGGGTTGGCAGGCTCAAGGAGCCTGGTTGCCAGAGGAAGCAGGTCGCTCCTCGAATTTCAGAGAACTTCTGGCTGTGAGGAAAGCACTTATGTCTCTTCAGACAATGCCACAACAGTGGCGTACTTGAACAAGCAAGGGGGCACTCGCTCGGAATCACTTCTGTCATTAACGCAGCAGATTCTATCCTGGGCAGAGATCTGTGTCTCTTCAGTAAGGGCAGTTCACATCAAGGGGTCAGAAAATGTGCTGGCGGACTTTCTGAGCAGAGTGAGCATCCAGTTCCAGCGGTTGGGAACTACATCAAGGCACGTTCCAGGAGGTGGTGCTAAGATGGGGTCTCCCCGCAGTGGATCTTTTTGCCTCCAGTCTCAACAAGAAACTACCGGCGTTCTCTCTGGAGAGAGAAACAGAGTCCTTGGGGACGGATGCACTGTCCTTCCCTTGGCCTGGCCTATGCCTTCCCTCCTTTTTTCCCTTTTGCCCCTAGTGGTTCGGAAAATTATTCAGGACAGAGCAGAAGTCGTTCTGATTGTCCCCTGGTGGCCCAGGAGGAGTTGGTTCTCCTCTCTGAAGGCTCTATCTGTGTATCCTCCCTGGCCCCTTCCAGTTCGAAAGGATCTACTCCATCAGGGACCGGTATTGCATCCAAACCCTCAGACCTTCCATTTGACGGCCTGGAGGCTGAGCGGCGCATCCTACAGTTAAATGGATGTTCAGAGAGGGTTATTCATACTGTCCTGGACAGCCGTAAATTGGTCACAAGAAGAATCTATGGGAAAGTTTGGAAAACTTTTATTTCTTGGAAAAGGAAATCTGGTTTAGATTCTTTTTTCCACTCCCTGCATTTTAGATTTTCTGCAGGAGGGAGTGAAAAAGGGTCTCTCTGTCAACACCCTCAGGGTTCAGGTTGCTGTCCTATCTTTATTTTCAGAGAGAAGACTAGCGGTAGATCCCTTAGTCAGGAGGTTCCTTTTAGCCAGATCTAGGCATACTCCCAGGATCCTCAAACATGCTCCTCCCTGGGATCTGTCGTTGGTATTAAATGCACTAACAAGGGCTCCTTTTGAGCCTTTTGCATGAGGCTTCCCTGGAAATGATTTCTTTGAAATTGTCCTTCCTTTTGGCTATTACGTCAGGGCGAAGGATTCCGGATCTAGAGTCTCTTTCCTGTAAAGATCCCTTCCTGAGGTTTTTAGAGGACAGGGTGGTGATTAAACCCGATCCACTCTATTTACCCAAAGTTTCTTCCAACTTTCATAGGTCGCAGGAGGTAGTTCTCCCTAGTTTCTGCACCTCTCCCAAAAATGCGGAAGGGGAAAGGTTTGGTCTTTTAGACTTTAAGAGGTGTCTTCTACTTTATCTAGAAAAGACCAGTGGGTTTAGGAGTTCCTCCCAACTGTTAGTTTTGTTCAGTGGCCCCAAGAAGGGGTCTAATGCATCTAAAAGTTCTATTGCTAGGTGGATTAGGGGAGCTATCTGTGAGGCATATAAAGCGTCAGGTCGCACCCCTCCTTCTAGAATTACGGCCCATTCAACGAGATCCATGGCCACATCATGGGCAGAAAGAGCGGGAGCTTCATGGGAAGATATCTCTAAAGCTGCCGTCTGGTCCTCCTCTCATGCATTTGTCAAGCATTATAGAGTTCAGATGCTTTCCAGCCAGGACCTTTCCTTTGGTAGGAAAGTGCTTCAGGCTGTCGTCCCTCCCTAAGGTATAATATCTTGCTTATCCTCTCAAGTAGCTGTCCTGGAAGGTGAGGGGGGAAAACCCCCGTTAGACTTACCGGTAACGGTATTTCCAGGAACCTTCCAGGACAGCGTCTATATTCCCACCCTATTCTATTTTTTCACTGGTCAACCATGTTTTCCTAATGGTGGTGTGTTTTATGTTTCTATTTTTATTCCTCTGCCGAGTGCACTTTCGGTGGAGGTTACTTGATCTTCTAAACAACTGAGGGTCAGAGGAAAGGGAGGGGCCTTTTAAATTCTATCTGATTTGTGTTTCCTGTAGAGGGCGGAGCCGATCATCTCTCAAGTAGCTGTCCTGGAAGGTTCCTGGAAATACCGTTACCGGTAAGTCTAATGGGGGTTTTTTTTGCTATTTAGCACTGTGCTACTTTACAGGCAATTGCTCTGTAATGCAACACTGTACCCAAATGACATTTTTATCATTTTTCTCCACACAAATAGAGTTTTCATTTGGTTGTATTTGATCACCAATGGGGATTTCTTAATATATCAACAAAAAAAACGATATTTTTGAAAAAAAGGATATTTCCTACTTACTGTTATAAATCATATCCAATAAAATCCAGTTTCTACATAAATTTAGGCCAAAATGTGTCTTGCTACATGTCTTTGGCAAAAAACACATTTTTTGGGAATACTAGTCTATTGGGGATTCTGAGCTGACAATTCTGATCTTGATCAAGATACGGAAAAGTAAGTAAAATTATTGTGCTAACCAGTGAGAGTGAACAGCTGCTACATACGAATATGACAAAATATAATGAATAAAGGAATGTGGAAACGTAGCGCTAAAAAATTTAAACACAGTGCAGGTGAAACACTGACAGCTCAAATCAATAGCATTAGTCCCATTACTGAATAAATGAAAAACAAGTCCCAAGGGGGTCAATCCAAACGGAAGGCAAGATCCACACCAGCAGAACGGTTGTTCTCACATGGAAACAGGTAGTGGGTAGAGTGAATATAAAATCCAAGCAGGCAAGACATCCAATGTAAGATAAGATTAAATACTCTTACCAGAAACAATGGACCTGGATGTCAGCGACACCAGGTCAGTCAGGCATGGATAATGGGGTCATTGGATCCACAGGAACGCTCCAAGGGGTCCAGACAATTCCAGAGATCGATCAATGAAGTCTCAATGACACCAACAGCAGCGGAGAAGTTGACCAGGAGGAAAGCCAAAAAAAACTTGCATCCAGGAAGATACATAAAGAAAAAAGGTTTCCAATAGTGCAGGTCAAAACCAATTGGTGTTTGTTCCAAAAAAACAGCATACAGAATAAAAAATGTAATCACAGTTAAAAAAAGGCAATATGGGTAGCAGTGAAACCAAGTCCGACGCGTTTCGTCCTACTACTACTGGGGCAAGATACTGATCCATACAGACACTATACTATAAGGGTGGTGATCAGAGACTTCTAGTGGTGCTGTTCTAGCGTGGCGGACAATCTAGCGCTAACTAACATGCTGGGAGGAACATTAACTGACATCGCTAGTGACACTTATACAGTGATAATTCTGTACAGTGTAATAACACTGGCTGGGAAGGGGTTAATAACAAGGAGAAATCAAGGCGTTAACTGTGTGCCTAACAAGTGTAATGTATGTAATGTGTGCTTCTTTTACTGACAGATCTATCTGATTTTTTTTTTTCCTGAAATCAGAGTTGATTTCAGGAAAAAAAAAAGACTCATCACTGTCTGTGTACAGAGTTCTTTGTGTTTGTCAACACAGTACTCAGTGCTGTAATTGGCCACAGCCAATCAGCAGGTTTCAGACAAATTCATTGGCTGAAATCTGCTGACAAACTCGTGCTGTGTCCAATCACAGAACGGGTAAGCAGGGGGTGCACGCATGCCCACTGCCAAACCAGGAAGTACATTATGACTTACGGTTATGTCATGGTGCCTGACTGTGCTTCCTGTTTGCAGTATATCTACTGGGAGCAGGTCCGCAAGAGGTTAAAGTGGAACTAAATCCTCCTATCATTTTCAGCTATGGAAGCTGCTATCTTGGCCTCTGTTTGATCTTCAAATGCCATGATGCTGCACATGTGATCAGTTATGACACCAGGCATTTGACGGTTTGACAACCAATGTTAAATCGATGGGTTTAGTTCCACTTTAACCACTTCCCGCCCGGCCTATAGCAAAATGACGGCCAGGCGGTGGTTCAGTTATCCTGACTGGGCGTCCTATGACATCCTTCAGGATAACAGCCGCCGCGTGCTCATGGGGGCGCGCATCGCGGCGATCGGTGGAGCGGTGTGTCAGTCTAACACACTGCCACACCGCTCCACCGATCTCAGTAAAGAGTCTCTGGCGGAGGCTCTTTACCACGTGATCAGCCGTGTCCAATCACGGCTGATCACGATGTAAACGGAAGAGCCGTTGATCGGCTTTTCCTCACTCGCGTCTGACAGACGCGAGTAGAGGAGAGCCGATCGGCGGCTCTCCTGGCGGGGGGGGGGGTCTGCGCTGATTGTTTATTAGCGCAGCCTCCCCTCAGCTGACCACACTGGACCACCAGGGACACCACTAGGGCCACCAGGGAAGTGGGCAATATGTGGATGGCCAGGTATGTACCCCATGGCCATCCACATGTGCAAATTATGCCCGATCTGTGCCAATCAGTGCCCACAAATGGGCACCAGTATTTACTAACAGGCATCAGTGATGCCCAGCAATGCCACCCATCAGTGACATCAGTGCAACCCATCAATGCTACCTGTCAGTGCCCATCCATGCTCATCAGTGCCCTCCTATCAGTGCCCATCCGTGCCATCTATCAGTGCCACCCATAAGTGCCCATCAGTGCTGCCTATGAGTGCCCATCAGCCATATCTGTGCCCATCATTGAACGAGAAAACTTACTTATTTACAAAATTTTTTAACAGAAACTAAGAATTTGTTGCGCAAAAAATAAAAATCCCAGAGGTGATCAAATACCACCAAAAGAAAGCTCTATTAGTGGGAACAAAATGATAAAAAAATTTGTTTAGGTACAATGTATCTTGACCGCGCAATTGGCATTCAAAATGCGACAGCACTGAAAGGTGAAAATTGGCTTGGGCAGGAAGGTGTCTAAGTGCCTGGTATTGAAGTGGTTAACCACTTCATTCCTGAGACCAGGTGGTAGTTCCAGTTTTTTATGTCACACATTATTAGCGCACCTGTTTATGAAATGCTAAATCTCAGTAAAAAATACACTAAAGTTAATTTTTAGGGCACAAATGCAACCACTTTCAACATGAGACTAGCATGCAACAAAAAATGGAAGAACGGTCGTCCCGAAAATCTGATCGTGTGTAAGAGGCTTTACATGCCACTACTTGCCCCACCCAACTCCTACCCTGCCCTGCCCCTAAAAAAAATGCCCTCATAAATTATCTCATGAAATGACACTGTTAAATGTTTTATGCAGAATTAAGTTCCAAAAATAAATATTAACAACAACTTTAACAATACTAACATAAGGCATATCAGTGCACCATAGCAATGCACCAGACCCTAGTACAGGGAAAAAACCCCCCAAGAAAATAGAAGAAAAAAAGCATCTGGAAACGCATAAAAATGCATTGGAACTGATCTGGAATGCGTTCAGATGTAGTTCAGTGCAATTTTAATCTGCATCAAATACGCATGCACAGCGTTTTCCATGAATTCCTAGAAATTAAATTGATGGGCGGGGCAGGAGGCATGGTTAACCACTGCACATGTTTGAGGTGGGTGTGGCCTGACTTGTAATGAAGTCAGTATTTGCATAGTACATGTGCTGCAGGTGAGGACTGAGGCTCTGGAATAAAGCCCCATACACACTATCAGATTTTCTGCTGATTTTTGTCTTCAGATTTACCAAAACCATGTAGTGCAAGGGCCTGCCTGATTGTATACAAATTGAAGCTCCTAAGGTTTAACCTCCATATTATATGGTTTTGGAAAATCTGAAGGAAAAATTCAGCAGAAAATCTGATAGTGTGTATGGGGCTTTAGAAGCAGACACAGATCACTGACAATTGTTCTGCCTGTCATTATCCAGTAAGGTTCCAGTACAAAGATCCATAAGATAACCTGTAACTTCTACCCCCAATATTAACCACGCCCACAAAATGTGTTCCACCACTAGGCGTGCATTGAACAGGTGCACTTTGCTGACAGCTGACACACCCATTCACCGCCCCCTAACTTTGCTCCTCCAACCAAAACACTTGGTTTTGGCTGGACACACTGACCCGATTTACATACAGATCAGCACACAGCCAATAGCTGCATGCCCACTCTCTCCCCGTTCCACTGACACGGGATGACGTCTGCGCAAACACCTCCGACATGGGGCAGGGAAGGGCGCGGACTGGTGAGGAAGAAGGCGGTACACCTGTGGCCAAATACTGACGCTTGGAGGGGAGGGGGCGGAAGTTTGTCCGGACAGCACTCCCACTTGTCTCTACTGTGCGTAATACCGTGCATGTACCCGGAGGGTAAAATGAAAGTTCGAGAGTGTCAGGGCTGGGCTCAGCCCTTCCTTCTCAAAGCTGGCCACTCAGCTGTCGGCTATTTGCCAGCTCCTATCTCTCCACAGTGACTCGCCTGTTGATGATATCCTGCTCATCAGTCCTGCCTACTTAAGCTGTCCAGTACAGATGATCTCTGCCTTCACCTTGGTAGCATCTCTAGAGACGCTCTCCTGTGTTCCTGTTAAAGGCTTTCTTGGCTGACGTTCCTTCTGGCTCCAGATCCTGCTTGCTGTTCTACTATGCTCATCTCTGGCTCCCTGAGGTTTTGGCTTGTCTGACTATCCGTTCCAGTCCCTGAACTCTGGCTATGTTCTGACTTTGTTTACTCTGTTTACCTTTTATTATTATTAAACAAGTGTGATATAACTGTACTTCTGTCTGTCTGATTAATGGTTTCTGACAGTAGGCGAAGGCCATGAATTCAGAGGATGCAGTGAATCCACTTGTTGGTAATATTTTTTCCAGATTGGATGAGCAGGATCACCGCATGGATTAGTTTGCCATGGCATTACAAATGCTCCTAAATCGCACGTCCCTGCTGCTGTTCCAGTCTCTGTGCAGGCATCCGCCTCAAGTATTACCTCTATAAGAGGTATGTCTGGTTCCACTCTGCTTCCCCAGCGATTTGGGGGCGATCCAGTCCAATGAAGAGGGTTTCTCAACCAGGTTGAGATATACTTTGAGATGCTGCCCCAGGCGTTTCCCATGGACAGAAGCAAAGTAGGTTCCGTGATATCTTTGCTTTCTGAGAGAGCCTTGGCCTGGGCAAACCCTCTATGGGAGACGCAAAAACCTGTTGTCCTGAGTTACCCTGAGTTTGTGACTTCTTTTAAAAGGGTATTTGACAATCCCGCACGCTCCGCTTCTGCTGCCAAGTGCCTCATGTCCATCAAACAGAGTACGAACTATTGCCGATTACGCCATTGAATTCCTTACTCTGGCAGCAGAGGTTGCTTGGAACGATGATGGCTGCTTTTTCTCATGGTCTCTCGTAGGGTTGTTCCGATGCCACTTTTTTAGGACCGAGTACAAGTACCGATACTTTTTTTCAAGTACTCGCCAATACCGATTACCGATACTTTTTTTTTTTAATGTCACGTGACAGTGTTTTTTTTTGTTTGTTTTTTTAAACAGTGTTTTCTTTCTTTATTTTTTTTTGGGGGAGGGGGGGGGTGAACGGTGTATGTGTGCGTGGTTTTTTTTTTTTTTTTTTTTTTTTTTTACTTTATTTTTTACAATAATTTTTTTTTATTCTTTTATATGTTTTTTTTTTTTTTTTTTTTTTTATCAGCCCTGTTGGGGGGCTTTGGTGAGATATCAGGAGTCTTAATAGACCTCTGATATCTCCCCCTTGAGACAGAGAAAGAGACAGAGGATAGAGATTCCCCAGTCCCTTTCTCTGCAGCCTCAGCTGCACTGAGAATGAATGGAGAGAAGACAGTGGCTCCTCTCCATTCATAAACTGACACATCGTAATCACAGGAGATTACAATGTTTCAGTTATGTGAATGGACAGAGTCAGCTGACTCTGTCCATTCACACAACGGAGAGAGACAGCAGAACGGAGGGGACAGAGAAGGAGAGGGGAACAGAGGGGACAGCGGAGAGGCACAGGGAAGGAGAGAGGAACGGAGGGGATAGCGGAGAGACACAGCAGAACGGAGGGGACAGCGGAGAGACACAGGGAAGGAGAGAGGAACGGAGGGGACAGCGGAGAGACACAGGGAAGGAGAGAGGAACAGAGGGGGACAGCGGAGGGGGACAGAGGAACGGAGGGGGCATGGAGGAGGATGCAGTGACAGTCAGCGGTGAGCGATCACCGCTGTATGTCACTAAAGCTGCTGAAAGCCGCTGGGGGAGAATCTTGTAACTCCCCCACGCGCCGATCACAGCTGTCCTCTAGGTATCGGGGGAAGCATCGGGAGCATTTGCCCGAGTACAAGTACTTGGGCAAATGCTTGGTATCGGTGCCAATACCGATACTAGTATCGGTATCGGGACAACCCTAGTCTCTCGGATACCATCAAGGATGAGATGGCAGCCCGAGATATACCCACTGAGCTGGAGAGGTTAATCACGTTTGCCATCCTCATTGACTCCAGACTCAGAGAAAGACTCCCTTTTTAAGAAGCGCTTGCGGAAGCCTCCTGTACATTTGTCTCCGAGCTTTGCAGTCCCACCCTTGCCTCCCTCATCTCCCATGCCTTCTGGTACCGAGTCGGTCTGTGAAGATGAACCCATGCACTTGGGCTTCACGCGTCTCTCTGCGGATGAGAGAACCCTTAGGACAGTGATGGTTCTCAACTCCTGTCCTCAGGAGCCACTAACAGGCCAGGTTTTCAAGATAACTGAAATACATCACAGGTAATATCATTTGCTGCTCAGTGATCGCAGTATTCTAGTCTGCATCTCCCCCAAGATAATACTTAAAATCTGGCCTGTTAGTGGGTCCTGAGGACAGGAGTTGAGAACCATGCCTTGGGAGGAGGGAGAGATTGTGCCTTTTATTGTGGCCAGGCAGGTCACTTTTTGAAGTCTTGTCCTACCCGTCCAGGGAACGCCCGAACCTTGAGGTCCCGTCACGGACAGACCTTAGGTGACATTGTTTCATCCCCAGTTATCCAGAAGGATAAACCCCTAGTTTTGGTTACTCTTTCTTGGGCTGAGTGATCCCTCAAAATACAGGCTCTAATCGACTCTGGGGCTGCAGGCCTATTCATTGATGCTGCCTTTGTATCGAAGCACTCGATTCTGCTGCAGCTGTATGACACTCCACTTGCCATTGAGTCTCTTGACGGAAGACCTCTACAGCCTGTCCATTTGACTCATGAGACTGCTCCGTTGTCCATGGCCGTAGGGGCTCTTCACCATGAGATAATCCAATTCCAAGTTATTTCCTCACCTAGGTTTCCGCTGGTTATTGGTTATCCTTGGTTACAGAGGCACAACTCCTCTTTTGATTGGCTCTGGCTGAGGTTCTCTCCTGGTCGCCACAATGCAGTAAGACGTGCTTCCAGAAGGTAGCCAAGGTCCTGTGCACCTCTTCACTCTCCTCCCTGCCAGAGGAGTACCGCAATTTTAGCGATGTCTCTGACAAAGGTCAAGCCAGTAGTTTGCCCCCACACCGGTCGTATGATTGCGCAATTGACCTTCAACCTGGTGCCATACCCCCTCGTGGTCGGGTTTACCCTTTGTCGGTCTTGGAGGATTATGCCATGGAGGAGCATGTTGCAGACGCACTTTGTCGAGGTTTCATCTGCAAATCCTCATCTCCTGCTGGTGCTGGTTTCTTCTTCGTGAAGAAGAAGAGTGGTGAACTGGGACCTTGTATTGATTATAGGGGTCTCAATCGTTTCACGATTAAGAAGAGTTATTTGACCGCCTCAAGGGAGCAACGGTTTTCACAAAGCTTGATTTGAGAGGGGCATACAATCTCATGAGGATTAAAGAGTGGAAAACTGCGTTTAATACCAGAACAGGCCATTATGAGTACCTCGTAATGCCTTTTGGCCTTTGTAACGCCCCGGCAGTTTTATTAACTATATCTTCCGAGATTTGTTGCAGATATGTGTGGTGGTTTATCTCAATGATATCCTCATATTTTACAAGTCCCTGGAGAGCCACCACACAGATGTCTGTCATGTGCTTCAGAAACTAAGAGAGAACAATCTCTATTGTAAATGGGAGAAGTGCGAATTCCATCGTGAACAGGTTAAATTCCTGGGTTATGTAATTTACACTGCTGTTTTTTCGATGGACCCAGTGAAACTTTCAGCAGTCCTACAGTGGCCCCGACCCGTGGGTTTGTCCTCTGCAGCGTTTTCTTGGCTTTGCCAACTATTATCGGAAGTTTATTCGTAACCTCTCGTCTCTGGTCAAGCCCTTGACTGATATGACCAGAAAGTACAGTAACCCACAGAGTTGGTCTTCGGAGTCCATTAGGCCTTTGAGAGTCTTAAGGCTGCCTTTGTTTCTGCTCCTGTGTTGGCACATCCTGATCCTACGTTACCCTTTTTCCTTGAGGTTGATGCTTCTGAGACTGGAGTCGGCACCCTTCTGTCTCCACGTCCTACCTCTGAGAGCACTATGCATCCTTGTGGCTACTTTTCCAAGAAATTGTTACCTGCGGAGTATAATTACGAGATTGGTGACAGAGAGCTGTTAGCGATCGTTTTAGCCCTGAAAGAATGGAGGTATCTCCTCGAAGGTACCACTGTGCCGGTTCTCATTTTTACTGATCATAAGAATCTCACATTCTTGTCTGAGGCTAAACGCCTTTCTCCCAGAAGGGCGCGATGGGCTCTTTTCTTGTCTAGTTTCAATTACATTGTCTCATTCTTACCTGGTACTAAGAATGTAAGGGCACGCCAATTTTCCTCCACTTCCAAGAGTCAGTTCCTGTTCCTGTGATACCTCCTGATTGTATTCTGGCTACGGTTCGCACCAGTCTCACTTCTCCTTTGGGTGACAAAATTCTTGTTGCTCAGGTCCATGCTCCTCCTGAGAAACCTTGTGACCGCTGCTTTGTCCCAGAGAGTCTTCTACTGCCGTGCTCCAGACTTACCATTTCCCAAGGCTGCTGGCCACCCTGGGAAGAATCAACTCTTTTGGGCCATTTACCAACAATTCTGGTGGCCTAGTCTATGTGCTGATGTAACCGCCTCCGTAGCTGCCTGTTCCGTGTGTGCTCAGAGTAAGACTTCACAACACCTTCCAGTGGGTCTCCTACAACCCATACCCAATGGAAGCGAGGCCCTGGACACACCTGTCTATGGTTTTCATTGTGGAGTTACCCAACTCCCAGGGCAACACAGTTATCCTTATGGTGGCTGACCAGTTCTCAAAGATGTGTCATTATATTCCACTTCTAAGGAACTGGCTTCCATTTTTGCTCAGGAGATCTTTCGCTTATATAGGCTTCCCAAGGGGATTGTTTTGGACAGGGGTAGTCAGTTTGTATCCCGATTCTGGTGAACCTTTTGTGCACAGTTAGGAATTCAGCTTGCTTTCTCCTCCTGCGTATCACCCACAGTCTAATGGGGCCGCAGAATGAGCCAAACGGTGCTTGGAGCAATTCCTACGTTGCTATATTTCTGACCATCATAACAACTGGTCAGACCTCTTACTGTGGGCAGAGTTTGCTCACAATGGTGCCTTGAACTCTGCTTTGCGATGGTCCCTGTTTATGGCGGACTATGGTTTCCAACCTTCAATGTTGCTTGACTCATTTGTTCCGCAGAGTGTTCCTGCGTTAGAGGAGCATCTCCATGGTCTTTGTTCCACTTGGGCACAAGTCCAGGAGGCTGTGCGACATGCTAATGATAGGTACAGACGCCATGCTGACCGCAGACGCCTGCCTGCGCCTTCCTACCAGGATTGGGGACAGGGTCTGGCTGTCATCTCGCAACCTACGACTTCCTGTTCCCTACTCTGAAGTTCCTACCTCAGTTTATTGGGCCTTTCCGTATTCTTCGCAGGATTAACCCAGTGGCTTATGCATTAGACCTTCCTTCTAATATGCGTATTTCAAATGTATTTCATGTCTCCTTATTAAAACCTTGGGTCTGCAACTGCTTTACCACCTCGGTGCCTCGTCCTCACACTGTACAGGTTGAGAACCATGAGGAGCTTGAAGTACAGTCCATTGTTGACTCCCGTGGGTTCCGTAGGCACATACAGTACCTGGTGCATCCTCGGACGTACATGTCCCTGTCCTCCATGATTTCCATAGACGTTTCCCCCTCAAGCCT
The DNA here is from genome assembly GCF_042186555.1 of Aquarana catesbeiana. NCBI lineage: Eukaryota > Metazoa > Chordata > Amphibia > Anura > Ranidae > Aquarana > Aquarana catesbeiana. The sequence goes on from NC_133333.1 coordinate 88,872,951, forward strand.
GGTGGGGTCATTGAGGGGGTACTGTCAGGGCTGGGCTCAGCCCTTCCTTCTCAAAGCTGGCCGCTTAGCTGTTGGCTAATTGTCAGCTCCTATCTCTCCACAGTGACTCGCCTGTTGATATCATGCTCATCAGTCCTGCCTACTTAAGCCATCCAGTGCAGATGATCCCTGCCTTCGCCTTGGTCACATCTCTAGAGACGCTCTCCTGTGTTCCTGTTAAAGACTTTCTTGGCTGACATTCCTTCTGGCTCCAGATCCTGCTTGCTGTTCTACTACGCTCATCTCTGGCTCCCTGACGTTTTTGCTTGTCTGACTATCCGTTTGGTTACGGAACTCTGGCTATGTTTTGACTACGTTTACTCTGTTTACCTTTTTGTTATTAAACAAGTGTGATTTAACTGTACTTCTGTCTCAGTCTGATTCATGGTTTCTGACAGCGCGCTGTATGTGTGTGGGAGGCGACCGCGCGAGGCAGGACTTGAGAGGATGTGTTGGGGGGCTTTTTTTTTCCATGCGGGGGGAAAGCTTTTTTGTCGCCCGCCCGCCTGCCCCCCCACGCAAAGTGACACAGCACTGATGCTAATGCTTGAATATAGTCTTTGTGTCTATTCTCAGCACTGTGCCTAAAATCAGAACCACTTGGAGACACAAAAGAGTTAAACTTACAAGCATAGTGGCTTATGTTATCTCCCCAATATTCTCCCATTTCTCCCTTAGCAGCAGCAGTCTGTGAACTAAAGCACTGTTTTTTTTTAATCAAAAAGGTTTTTATTGAAACAAGTTCACATAGGAAGTACACAAACTTTTCAGAGTACAGTCTTGTGAAGTTATATTTACATTCGTACAGGTTCAAAATTACTTATCAGTATATCACATGGAACCCCTCATCAACCCTCTTCATTCTGTTCCCTGCAAACATTGTGCTTTTAATGTTTTTCCCCCTCCATGGTCCCTCTTTTCCCAATCCACATTGTTCTACTGTTAACTGTAACTGAGGATTCTGTCTAGTATAAGGTCTACTGGAGCCGGACCAGGTGTATTCAGCCAAGGGGACCATACCAGATCGAATTTTACCGGACGGCCTCTGTGTTGGAAGATGTATTTTTTTAAACGTAGTGTTACCCCCATTTGGGTCTCCCATTCCTTTAGTGGGGAGGCTCAGTCGCCTTCCAGTGTCTGAGAATTAGTTTGCGGGCTTGGAAGAGAGCCCTCGTGATAGCCTGCTTAGGATTGTCCTCTGTAATGTGGTCGTCCAATATGCCTAAGATGCACTGTTTGGGGTCTAAAGGAACGTCAACCTGAAATGCTCAGTTAATGGTCGTTACAGCACCCTTCCAGTAGAGGTGTCGTTTTGGGCATCGCCATAGTAAGTGAATCAGGTCCCCATGGTTCCTGGTGCAGCGGGGGAATCTGCATCCTCTCTCCGTCCCATCCTATATAGTCTAGCAGGTGTAAAATGTACTCGTGTGACGATAAAGAGCTGAGACAGGCATTGTGCCGTGTTAAGGGGGCACTGCTGTATTGTGTGTAGCACCTCCTTCCATTGGTCCTTTCCAAATGTACCCACATCTCCCTCCCACTGGGTCACTGCTTTAGTTGGGAAATTGCCTTGATGTATGGACATAAGCATCGAGTAGGATCTAGAAATGAAGCCCTTGAAATGGGACATTTTCACCATGTAGTGTAAGACAGGGGCCGGGAACTGTATCCACATTTCACCGCCTGCCTGTGTTCTCACCGCGTGATGCAACTGTAAATAGGAGAAATACATGGATTTGGGCAGCCCAAATTTAGCCTGCAGTTCTGTGAAAGAACTCATTTTCCCGTTCGCGATGATATGTACCAGGTGTGTGACACCAAAGGAACTCCATCGCGCCGCGCACGGCAAAGACTGTGACTCCTCATAGTATCGGTTGTCCCAGATTGGGCTGTAGCCAGTGCAGCCATTGACCCCCTGGAGCTATCTAACTTTGTTTCAGATTTTCTGCATTAATACATATGTGGGGAACAGTTTGTTAGATTTGGTAAATGCCAGTGCCTCCAGTCCTGTAGCAATGTTCTGTGTACCCATAATCTGTGTGAGCAGGGCCATCGTTGGGTCTCCTCTATTCCCCTCCCCATTATTCTCCTTGGGGATCACTCTGGCGATGTGTTGGAGCTGGGCTGCTATATAGTATAGCCAAGGGTTGGGTAGAGCTAGCCCCCCCATTCTCCTTTGGGCTTTTGGAGTTGTTCCAATTTTTAATCCTCGGGGGTCTATCGAGCTAAAAAAATTATCTGAACATAGAATTAATGATACGGAATATTCTAATGGTCACCACCATGGTTGTATTATGGAGCATATATAGGAGCCGTGGCATAAAAAACATTTTTTGTTAAATTTACTCTGCCTACATTTGACATTTTTAGTTTGGACCATACTTTAATTTTTTACTTGATGTGGCTCAATAATGGACATATATTAAGCAAAACGTAGTCTCTTGGCTGCGGGGTAACATACACGCCTAAGTATTTAAATTTTTTGGTAATGGGAATGTCCTGGATTGTGGGACCCTGACTGTCAGATGCAGAGTCTAGTGGCATGATTGATGATTTTGACCAATTGATTATTAGGCTTGAAAACTCTCCAAATTTTTTTATAATCATCATGGCTTCCTTCAGGGAGCCATCTGTGTCTTCCAGTAACAGCATAGTGTCATCCGCATAATTTTTTCATGAATCTGACCATATTTAAATCCTGTAATTAAAGAATTAGCACAGATCAGAGCTGCCAGGGGCTCTTTTGCTATGGCGAACAAGAGGGGAGACAGAGGGCATCCCTGTCGGGTTCCCCTATGTAGAGTAAAGGTGGATGATACGTGACCCACCTCTCTAATCACCGCTTTAGGTGAGGAGTAGAGCAGCTGTACCCATGACAGAAACACAGGGCCGAATCCAAATTTTTGCATTGTGGCCCATAGATAGTACCATTCCACACTCAAATGCCTTATCAGCATCTAAAGACAGTAATGCCCTATCCCCTGTGTTGTCCGCCCGGGATTGTATATTCACAAATAGCCGGCATAGGTTAATGGCTGTGGATCGTTCTGGTATGAAATCTGATTGGTCAGGATGGATAAGAGAGATGCTATCTCCGTGTTTAACCGTAATGCCAGCCCCTTAGCTAAAATTTTTATGTCCGTTTGTAATAACGAAATCGGTCTGTAAGAGCCCGGGTCTAGAGGGTCCTTGTCTGGTTTAAGCAGTAGTACTATACTTGCTTGTGTCATTGAGTCTGGAATGCATTCAGTGTTTTCAGCAGGTGTGGTAGTATGGTGTCACTATATTGTTTATATGCCTCGACCGGGATACCGTCATCCCCAGGGGCCTTTAAGTTGGGAAAGGAGTTATCCGCTGTCTGAATCTTTTCCATGGTGATTGGTTCCTCTAGTCCAGGGATGTTCAAACTACGGCCCTCCAGCTGTTGTGGAACAACACATCCCATGAGGCATTGTAAAACTCTGACATTCACAGACATGACCAGGCATGATGGGAATTGTAGTTCCTGAACAACTGGAGGGCCATAGTTTGAAGACCCCTGCTCTAGTCTCTGTCCCCGTGTGTCAGTTAAGCAGGGTAGTTCAATCTCCTGTAAATAATCCTGTAATTCCCCCTGGGAGTAGGTTTGCTTGGAGCTGTAGAGATCAGAGTATAATCCCACCAGCTCCTTCATTATATCAGTCAGGGTGTTCACCAACTTGCCCTCTTTGTTTCGTAAGGCCCCATAGATGGGGCGGTCTGCTTCGATTCTACTATTTTTGCTAATGGCCTTCTTTTCTTCTCCCCTTTCTCGTAAAAGGCCAATTTGCTAAAAAAAAACACTTCCTATCTGCGGAGGACTTATCTATGCAGTTCATTGCTTCTTGGGCTGCTATCCAAGCCTATGTACTCCACCTCCAGCCTTCTAACCAGCCAAGCAGCCTGGTCCCTCTGGGCATTAGTGTTTTTTTTTTTTTTATTGTATTTAGCTCCGTCACAAAAATACCCCTCAAAAAGGCCTTGAAAGTATCCCAGATACTACTTGCATTCGTGTGTTCGGCATGTCTCTTCCAATAATCAGAGATTTCAGTAGAAATTTTGTCATGTGAGGTGAACAGGTTCAACCAAAAAGCATTTAGTTTCCATGGGGCCCTGGATAAAGTATTAGCCGGTTTGGAATTTAAGTGCACCAGAATGGGGAAGTGGTCTGAGATACTGCTAATCAGATATTGAATATCTACGATGATTGGGGAGGTCAACGGTGTACATAGGCATAAGTCAATTCGGGAAAGGGATAAGTGGGTCTTTGAGAAGCATGAGAACTGCTTCTGTGTTGGGTTGCCGAGGCGCCAGGGATCCAGCCAAGCCACCTCCTCTATGACGGTTTTTAATGTGGACCTCGGGTGACCCTAGCCCCTGCGAGGGGGGGATGTCTGTCTATCATAGGATCCAGTAAACCGTTGAGATCACCCAACACCAGTAAGGGGATATCAGAGCTATGCAGATGGTACATTACTAAATCACGTAATACTAAATCACGTAATACCTCAGAATTAAACAGAGGAGGAATATACACTATTGCTAGTATACAGGTCAGCTGCAAAATTCTACACAGTAGGAAAATATACCTCCCCTCCAAATCAAATTTTTTATCTAGCAACTGGAAGTCCATGAGCGATGTATTAGCACACTCACCCCCCTTGAGTAGGAGGTGTGCATTGAGTGATAGGCCCACCCCACCCATGCAAAATTTAGACCTGACAGAGTCTCTGGCGTCAAGTGTGTCTCTTGCAGGGTACACACTGCTGGGAGATGCTTTTGAAGCGCTGTGGACACCATTGTGTGTTTCGTCATTTATGCCTCTAATATTCCAGGACACAATAGGCACTGTGGTCATCAGGGGTCTTTGTATGAAAGAACCGAAAAATATGAAAGAATGGGAATCCCATCAGAATAGAAATATAGTAGTACTCACCACATATATTAAAGGGGGTGTGATAAAAAAAACTATGTATAAAGGAAAAATAAAAAATAAAAAACTAAATGACCAAGGCACACCAAACTACAAAAAGTTTATTAATCTATACAAAGCTGAACACAGAAAAAAAGTGTACACAACCACCCCTAAAAGACAGATATAGTGGAAATACTGGTAAGGGGATCTTTGTATGAAAACTGGTATCCCAGGGCACTGACTTGAGGGCAGCGCCGTTTGGGGTGGGGCAGTTCCATGCCAAACATGGCGAGGTGTGCCCGGGTGTAATAGGTATTCGGTGAGACACATAGGGTGGCCATAAATATGATCTTTTGGGATAGGTAACGTCAGTGTTCTTGTTGCATCCATAAGCATGTGAGAGCAGCTCACCAATCAACACCGTCAGGGCAGCATATTCACAAAACAAGGGGTGGCCCCTATAGCCATAGGGGAGCGGGACACCGCCCGCTGTGTTTATTTCTTCAATTCTAACTGTATATTCAGTGACTTCCCATTCCTGAGAGGGTGTAACATAATATAGTAAATGAAAATCACAACAGTATGAATATGAACTGAGAACTCAAACTTGTGGGTCCAACGGGGCACTCCGCCTGGCCTCTGCACAAACAGGCAGCTAGGGGCTGGCAACTTATCAAAAACATTGTATTCCAAATGTCTCTTAATCGCATGAAGATTACTTGCTCTTGGCTCCTTCAGGATATACATCTCCCGGACGCAGCTTCAAACTTGTGACAGAACAGTGCATTTATTTCTAGTTGCTTCAACCAACAGGGTTTCTTTTATAGTAAATGCCCCCCATTTCAGTAGCAATCTGCTTCCCCAGCATGGCGCCCACCCTGGCGAAGCAAATGTTCATTAGCATCTAGCCAGTTTGAGGCCTCCGCAGCCGATTTGAAAAACTGGGCCTGGCCTCTGACTACCACACGGAGCCTGGCAGGGTATAGCCTTGCGTAATTGGCCTGAAGGCGCTGAAGTTTTCTCTTGACTTCCACGAACTTTGCCCTGCCACTCTGAACTTCCGCCGAGAAGTCGGGGTACAAGAAGATTCTGCACCCATTGTGCTGTATGTGGCAGCGTTCTCTGGCCAGTCGCAGGATTATCTCCTTGTCTTTCTAATTAAAGAGTTTGGTAGGAGGGTGCGGGGGGGGGGGGGGGGTGTCCGGGTGGTAGTGGCCTGGTTGGAACCCAGTGAGCCCGTTCAACAGAACAGAAGGGGGTAAATGCTTCCTTGCCAAATACCTCAATCAGCCATTTTTCAACAATGTCTGTGGGGTCTCTACCTTCTGTCTTCTCTGGGAGTCCCACTATGCGGATGTTGCTCCTCCGAAGGCGGTTCTCGATGTCCTCCCCTTTAAGTTCACTGGCTCTGGCTATGCGTGCAGTTATTTGGACTTCTCTGATCAATGGCGCCAATTTATCTTCTACGTCAGTGGTCCCCAACCTTTTTGGCACCGGGGTACCGGCTGTGTGGAAGAAAATTGTGCCAAGGCCTGGCGAGGGGGGGGATGTACGCACATGCGGGGCGGTAAGCGATTTTTCTTGGGCAATTCATCAGGCAATAGCTGGTGTTCTGCTGTTGGCGCTTCAATCATGACAGCACCATGGTTGCTATGCTGTCAGAATGATTTCTTATATTACATTTTTATTTAAAATTAAATAGTTCAACTCACCATAATGCAGAATCAGTGGGAGCCCTGAGTGTTATTTGCCACCTTACCTGCCATGTCGCCTGTCATCAGATGCAGCTTGTCACTTTCCACGTTGCCTGCCACCGGATGAGGAATGTCAATTGCTACGCTGCCTGCCACCAGATGAGAAATGCCACTTGCTATGCTGCCTGCCACCAGATGAGGAATGCCACTTGCCACGCTGCCTGCCACTAGATGAGGAATGCCACTTGCCACACTGCCTGCCACCAGATGAGGAATGCCACTTGCCATGCTGCCTGCCACCATATGAGGAATGCCACTTGCCACGTCACCTGCCAGAGCCACCAGATGAGGAATGCCACTTGCCACGTCACCTGCCAGTGCCACCAGATGAGGAATGCCACTTGCCACGTCACCTGCCAGTGCCACCAGATGAGGAATGCCACTTGCCACGTCACCTGCCAGTGCCACCAGATGAGAAATGTCACTTGCCACCAGATGAGGAATGCCACATGCCACGTCACCTGCCAGTGCCACCAGATGAGGAATGCCACTTGCCACGTCACCTGCCTGTGCCACCAGATGAGGAATACCACTTGCCACGCCACTTACCAGTACCACCAGATGAGGATTGCCACTTGCGACATCACCTGCCAGTGCCACCAGATGTGGATTGTCACTGCATTGGTGGCATTGGTTCCGTGGTCGTTCTTGAGTAAGGGAAGGAGAGCGGAGATGCAGGGCAGGCGGTGAGAGATGAGTCATCTCTCTGCTCCCCTCCGCACCTCCGACATTCTGCATGCTGTGAGGGTGGAAGAGCGGTGATGCTAGGCAGGCCGCCCTCACAACGTGCGGAATGTCGGAGGTGCAGCGGGGAGCAAAGAGATAACATCATCTCTCTCCACCACCACCACCAGATGAGGAATGTCAATTGCCACGCTGCCTGCCACCAGATGAGAAATGCCTTTTGCCACGCTGCCTGCCACCAGATGAGAAATGCCACTTGCCACGCTGCCTGCCACCAGATGAGGAATGCCACTTGCCACGCTGCCTGCCACCAGATGAGGAATGCCACTTGCCATGCTGCCTGCCACCAGATGTGGAATGCCACTTGCCACGCTGCCTGCCACCATATGAGGAATGCCACTTGCCACATCACCTGCCAGAGCCACCAGATGAGGAATACCACTTGCCACGTCACCTGCCAGTGCCACCAGATGAGGAATGCCACTTGCCACGTCACCTGCCAGTGCCACCAGATGAGGAATGCCACTTGCCACGTCACCTGCCTGTGCCACCAGATGAGGAATACCACTTGCCACGCCACTTACCACGTCACCTGCCAGTGCCACCAGATGTGGATTGTCACTGCATTGGTGGCATTGGTTCCGTGGTCGTTCTTGAGTAAGGGAAGGAGAGCGGAGATGCGGGGCAGGCGGTGAGAGATGAGTCATCTCTCTGCTCCCCTCCGCACCTCCGACATTCTGCATGCTGTGAGGGCGGAAGAGCGGTGATGCTAGGCGGGCCGCCCTCACAACGTGCGGAATGTCGGAGGTGCAGCGGGGAGCAAAGAGATAACATCTCTCTCCACCCGCCTAGCATCACCTCTCTGCTCGCCAGCCCGCCTGCCTCTTTGATCCACCGGGCTCTCTCTCTCTCTCTCTCTCTCTCTCTCTCTCTCTCTCTCTCTCTCTCTCTCTCTCTCTCTCTCTCTCTCTCTCTCTCTCTCTCTCTCTCTCTCTCTCCTGTCCACCCACCCTACATAGTCATGCTGCCCGCCACGGTCCGGCTGCAGAGATGCTATGGCCCGGTAGTGGGCCGCAGTCCGGGGGTTGACGACCCCTGCCCCACTGACGTGGCCCTCCACTACTGTGGTGTGCTCTCTGATCTTTTGAAAGTCATGGTGGATCAGTCCCCGCTCCCCTTTCAGTCCCCCAAATTGTTCTTGCAGTGTATTCATCCTCCTCCTGCTCTGGGGATGGCTGGTCTGTGCTGTGTGCAAGGCTCAGCATAGAGGCCGTCCTTTCCCCTGCAGCATTGAATATAGCCGGGGTAGCTTCCAGATCCTCCTCAGAAGACTGCAGCAGTGTCCCATTCAGCTTCTGGGTGTAATATACCATGTCCCTGGGAGCCTCTTTACCCTGGTGCTTAGGGGTTTTAGGGTGAGTCTTTCTTACCAGCTTCTTTTGGCTTGTCCCCTCGTGCTTTCTGGGAGGCCTCAGTGCCATTTTGGGCTTCAGGGTGCATGCTGTCCTCTTTAACCTGTTTCCTGGTCAGCATACCGTTCTGCAGGGGTCAGTTTGCGTGCTCTCAGGTTCCGGTGCTTAGGCGGTCCGGTGTCAGTTCTGGCCGGAATTGCGGCTGGGAGAAGAATCGGTGCAGGATATTGGCAAGGAGCTCTGAGACACATCTGCTCACATGCCACTCTTGGCCACGCCCCCCAGCACTGTTTAATGTCTGTCAACCTCCCTCTCTATCTGAACCAACCAAGACATACAATCAAGGCTGGAAATGCACACATTTTAATTACAGAAAGTGACACATAGTTTTTGAGACCAAGGAGAAGTGAAGAGAGCTCCAACAAGAAGAAACAAGAGGAATGCTGGAGGCAGTTTACAGGACACACCAATTTTGTTATTATACATTTCATATTAATAATTATGCTCTTTTATTATAAAAAAAAAAACATTATTTATTTTTAAACTGTCATGGGTAAAGTTTGATTTTAAGACATAACTTACGGTACTTATTTGTGATACAATTGTCACCCAGGAAAGACATGGCAGAAGATGGGACTATCCCCATATATATTGTGATATCTTCCTATTCATGCTAAACCAATGTTTCGCCAAAATATTTATTGCAAAGCCCTTTTTAATCTGGATTCCAAAAGGTCATACCTCTGCAATATCCTTATTTCATACAGATTCACAAGCTGAATTATTATTCAGAGTTGACTCGAGTTGCATCTTCCTCCTTACCCTGTGTTTTACCATCTTCAGCTTGTGAGCTGAAGTCCTGCTATTCGACCAAAAGTGATCCTTTCAGGATTTCCACAGTGTATCGAGTTATACAAACGGGCTCCTACTCTGTCTCAGAGCAGTACCATATGTTAATTACTGTTCAACAGCTATTTTGGATGATTCCTTAACCGACAAGCTGATTGACAGCTAACTTAAAGTACACTGACTAATTTTCAGTGAGGTCTGGAGAGAGACCAAATTCAGGCTTTTATATTGGGCATTCATTCCTATTTTCATTGAAAATGAAAAGCCACAATTGTCTTCTTGCCCTTGGTGTGGCCGATCTTGTCAAAACCTGGTCCATAGCTTCAGGAGCTGTTCAGCTATTCATCTTTTGGGACCAAGTTCTCAACTATATTTATGCGGTGATCAAAATTTCCATTCCTAAGGATCTGCTATTATGTCACTCTATGGAAGCTCTTTCCATTTCATCAGTCATTCACAATAGGTTACCCCATTGGGTCCACATCTGTCTATTGATGGTTCGCAGAGCAATCCTCAAAACATGAACAACTCCAACTATGCCTTCAATTGCTATGGTAAAATAGTGCTGAAAGCACTTATGTACACAGAAAAACTGGATACAATTGTGCAAAACTTCATCCCCACCAGGCGCCTTTTTACTAGGTGTAAATTGTTCATGGAGTCAACTTTGTCCACCTTGGAGATTTCCACCCTTATGTCCTCCTTCCGATATATGGAATAATTTGCCAAAGCGAATCTCACAAACTTTTTAGGTAAATTGAAAATTCAGAAAGTGATTGGTGATTTTACTGTCCACCCTATACCTTGTGTAGCACCCTTTAGTGTGCTACCAGTGTGAGTGTAGGGAAATGTATATCTTGACTCATGCTTAAATCTGTGAGTCTTTAATTGGGTCAGGGTTTATTAGAGTTCAGAGCAGCATGACTCATACAGACAGCTCTCTGCCCCCCCCCCCCCCCCCCATTTCTGGAAAGTTGGGAGAGCATTCTGGAAGCTAGAGGGTGGAGGTTAGGATGGTTGTTCTGCATATTTAGGGGAGCTTAGCCAATCACCAGGAGATGGGCCTGGCAGGGGACTAAGTGGGCCCTAAAATAGGAATAAGTCATGCTGGGAGGGGAGTCGGGTGGAAAACGGAGATGTAGTGCTAAGGAGACTGTTGTGGCCCTTAAGGTGAACCCCTAGTCTGGGGGGGGGGTGCTCTGCTTTGGGCCGAGGCTCGGGTGTTGGCCTGGAAGGAACCTGACAACAAGGAAAGCAAGAAGGACAGTTTGAGTACTACAGCATGGTGCAGGGACTTAAAAGGGGAGAGACTGCCACATGTAGCAGGTCTCTCTGGAGCATAGCGGTGTGCTCTTCCTTACCTTATCCTGGGAGATCTCCAGAGAGTCAGTCGGGTAGACTGGTGAAGAAGCAGCCAGGGGGGCTTGTGGAGAAGAGGCCAGGTGGGCTAGCATTTCCTCCAGTAGTATAACTGGGATCAGTGTCTACAAGGGAGTTGGAGGTACTCCGGGATGCAGTTCACAACACATTGTGCTACTTTCTAAGAGTTCCTTGCCTGTAAGGGGCTGTTGCTGATCTAACAGATACTGTTAGCTACTAAGGAGGAACCAATCAGAGCTGTGCAGACCAAGGGAGAGGAATCAATTGGAGCTGTACAGAGTAAAGGAGAAGAATCAATTTGAGCTGTAAATAGGGAGGAAGTTGTCCCTAGTTTTGTTACTATCAAGTTGGGCATCCCATAATTCCTATCCTCATCCAAGTTATTACCCCTAATACAAACACAAAACAAAGCTCAAGGACTGTTCACTGTGTTTAGATGACAGCTGAAGCTGTTGTGTGCCTGGCTATGCAGCAGTGGGGAACCCTGTCATTTGCAACCCCTACGGGGGTAGTGCTACACTTGTGCTCCAAGAGATTTAAGTTTGTGTAACCGCTAATGCATCCAATACACTAATGACTACTAATTACAATGTGATACAATTGTTTTTGGTGTCCTGTCACTTTCGAGATATCTATGAGGGAAATATGGTGTGATTTAGGTTTTATGATTTAAAGAAGATTGTAAAACTTGTGCGAGGAGGCGACTGTTACAGGAAACTATTAGAACAAGAGGCATGGTGGATACACAAACTTAATACTCGTGTTCCCTATGGATTAAACCAAGTATGGGATATTAGCCTTTTTCCTAAATAGTAAAGCGTGTGGCCACCATGCCTCTGTCTCTTTTTTTTTTTTTTTTTTTTTTTTTTTTTTATTGTTTCCTTGTATCCTTGCTTGTTATATTTGTTATGATACTGCAACTTTATATGTGTCTGTAATTCTGTGTGCAGAAGAGAATTGTTTAGCCTACGCCTGTTGATTCAACCACTGACTGGCAAGGAAGTTTTTAAAGTGACACTAAAGTCTTTGTTGTTTAAAAAAAAAAAGATGTTATACTTACCTGCTCTGTGTAATGGTTTTGCACAGAGCAGCCCAGATCCTCCTCTTCTTGTGTCCCTCTTCGGTCCTCCTGGCCCCTCCCTCCTGTTGAGTGCCCCCACAGCAAGCAGCTTGCTATGGGGGCACCTGAACCGAGCCGTAGCTTCCTGTGTCCATTCAGACACGGAGTCGCGGCCCGGCCCCCTCTCTCTCCTCATTGGCTCACTGACTTTGACAGCAGCGGGAGCCAATGGCACTTCGCTGCCATCTCAGCCGAAAAGGAGGGAGAGTCCCGGAAAGCCGAATCTCTCATGCAACATTGCTGGATCGAGATTGGGCTCAGGTAAATATTAGGGGGGCTGCTGCACACATAGAATGCATTCAGATAAAAAAACTTCTACCTTTACAACCACTTTAAACAGTATTGTGGAATGCCCTTCAATTGCTATGATTAAAGTAAAACTATAGGGAAAACTTTATTTTTAATTTTGGATAGAGTAAGGGAGGGTTATAATCCCTGTCAGATTTTTCTCAAGTCATCTTCCAGGACGGCACACCTGAGAGATGAGAGGCTCCTCCCGACAGGAAACACAATCAATCAACAGCTGTTTTAAGTCCACACCCTTCCCCTTGATCCTCAGTTTTTGATTGTGTTTCTCCCTACACGGCGAAACTGTTTGTTTTTTTCCAAATGACCGAAGCCTGGGGCTGGTGGTCTCCCCCTGGGAGCCGGACCAAATGCCTGGGAAGCCTCTGGGTCTGGCAGGATATATTTATCCTTCCCGGGGGGTTCCCCTATCCTTTCTTCAGGGGGGGCAGCAAAAACTGGGAAAGCCCCCCTGATAGCTGAAGGCCCCTGGGTACAGTGGTGTACCCAGAACTTCAGGGGCCCTTATCCTGTCTCCCCCCTTACCTGTCTGGGCGTCCGTTCAGACGGGGGGTGCTGGCCGTCGGTTCTTTCCAGGGGGATCGTATCCCCTGACTTCTGGGCCCCTGGTAGCTCGCGTGGGCTGCTGGGGAGGGCACCGCCTGAACGACCCGCGTTCTTACCCAGAAGGGAAGGCTGAGAGTCAGCAGGAGCAGGCGCCCACATCCTCCTTTCGAGGAGGCACCAATTCACTATGGTAATTGTCTGCCTAAACCACCTCAGATGGGAATGAGGAATGTATGGCATTGCCCCCCCCCCCCCCCATGTGTATATACTGACTGGTACAGTGCAGGACACAGCCTAACCTTGCAGCTCCCTAAAGGGACAGCAGTTGGAGGGGGGGGGCACTTTGGCGGCTATCCTCCTTGCGTGTGGACCATAAGGATGGAAAAGCAAGCCCGGTGGCTGTGGAAAAAGGGGGAAGACGACAACGGTGAGTCAAAAATCCCCAATCCCAGCCAGATGGTTTCTGGGCATTTGAGATAATCTCCCCTGGGGTCTGGATTCAAATAGCCCAGAAGCTTTTGCTAAGAACACCAGCCACAGCTCCCTCATACATCAATGATGCTGTATGGTGGACAAGTGGTGCAGAGGAGCGAATGTGCCTAAACCACCTCAGATGGGAAAGAGGTAGGTAAGGCATTTTTTTCCCCTTCCACCTGTATTTACTGAGTGGTGCAGTGCAGGACCTGGGGTCTGCATAACAAAACAGCCCAGAAGCTACTGCTAAAAACCACCAGCCACAGCTCCCTCTTATAGCAGAGACACTGTGGTTATCACAATAGTAGGTTGCCAGCCTCTCCCTACATACCCGGTTGTGGTACATTAGTAGGGGAGAATATAGCAAAGGGGGTGACCTGGTAGAACAAAGAGTTCCTTACTGGCCAGGTATACCACTGAACAAATTATTAATGGTGCAATGGTTGAAGGATTCAGGAGTAAGCTCCCTTGCTCAGCAGGTGCACTAGGTTATCTGGCCCTATTAGCCCAGCTGCTAGGAATCTGAAGTTGCTCCAAGATGCTTAAAAGCTGACCTAACCTTCAACAATGTGGCAGGGACCAAGCTTCTGTGTGGCACAGTAGGGGTTCCCTTGTGACAGATCCTCCTTTTGGGGGTTGCTTGCTATGGGTAACTTTTCATAAGCTCCAACCTCCCACTCCACTCTTACATTGTGGTTATATTTTAATGCAGGGGGTAAGAAAAACCTTTTTGTTGGTTTGGGCTACAGTCCACTCAGTGACAGATCTAAAAGCGATTTACCATAAATCGTTTTCCTATATCCTTTGAATAAGGATTTTCTGTGCAAACATATGCAAGAGCTAGATGGCTATATGATTGCTTGTTTAAGGCCTGCAGGTGGCTATTTACCTCCAGGCTAAATTGGTAACCACCCTTTCTAGGGGTCTTAAATTGGTCTCTAGGGCTGGGCTCATTGAGACTTTAGTTACTAATCAGCCCCACCCGTGTATGAGCTGGCTAGCGTTTGCTCAATCTACGGAGGTAAGGTAGGACAACAGCTACTATAGTAAGGTGTCCAACCATTTTAGGATTGGTTCCTTCACTGGTGGTGAAGGATTAGTATCTACAGCCCAGGCTAGGCCTATGAAATAAATTGCCCCTGTTTTGGTTATTTCATAAAGGGATACACCATGACTCCTTGGCTGCTCACCAGTAGACCTCAGTAGTGAAGGTTTGTCCTTGCTGGGGTGTTTGGTGGCACAGCAGAAATACACATTGAGATTTGTGACATCTCTGCTCATAAGGGGTATATTGCTGTACATCAGAAATGCACTGCACTGAAGCTTGTTGGGTGTCCTTTATGTCCTAAAGGTACTGCTTTGTTTGGCTACAGATCAGAAAAATACAACAGGGAAGGTGGTCTGTACTTTCTGGTTTTGTGCCGCACGGCAGAAACGCACATCATTGAGTCTGGTAAAGACATCTCTGCTCATAAGTGTTATTTTGCTGCACATCAGACCTACACAAGATTGAGGTCTGTCTGTGGGGGTTTTGTGTCCTGTATTACTGCCTTATTGGTTGCTTATCAGAAAGGCAGCAGGAAAGATTGATGGTCCTGATTTGTCGGGCTCCATAACAGAAGTACAAATTGAACCTGGGCCAGGGGTAGTACATATACTGCCTTTGGTAATCGGTACGGCACCACAAAGTGGCGTCGTGCTGATTCAGACAGTGCTATTAACGGCAATGGCTGCCGATTTTAGGCATGCGATTTGACATGTTGAGTCGCATGCCAAATCGCTTGAAGATGGATGTGCTATCTCTATTCAGAATTGTTAGATTGTTGCACATCAGAGATATACACGACTGAGGTCTGTCTGTGGGTCCTGTATTACTGCCTTATTGGTTGCTTATCAGAAAGGCAGCAGTGAAGATGGATGGTCCTGATTTTGTTGGAAAATACAAAATTGAACCTGTGCCTGGGGTAGTACACATACTGCCATTGGTAATCAGTGCAGCACCACAAAGTGGCCGTACTGATTCAGACAGTGCTATTAACGGCAATGGCTGCCGATTTTAGGCATGCGATTTGACATGTTGAGTCGCATGCCAAATCACTTGAATATGGATGTGCTATCTCTATTCAAAATTGTTGTTACACATCAGACACATACAAGATTGAAGGTTGTCTGTCCTTTATGTCTTACATTTACTGCCTTATTGGCTGCATATCAGAAAGCACACAACAGTGAAGGTTGTTTGTCTTTTTCTGATTTTGTTTTTGCTGCTCAGCAGGGAGACACATTGAGCGTGATGGCATCTCTGCTCAGTATTGGTATATGCTACACATCAGACATACACAAAGATTGAACATTGTTTGTGTCCTGTATGTCCTATATTTACTGACTTATCGTCTGTATATCAGAAAGGCACAGCAGTAAGTGGTGTTTCTCATTGATCTTCCTTGCTGTTTCTTAGGTATACACAGTAGGGGGTTGTTGGCTGCACTCCTCCAGGGAGCCACAGCATGGGGACCCCTTGTTTGTTCAACCTGAAAACTGCTTTTCCTGCGACCTGTGTAATCTTGAGGTCTGTGGTTCCGTAAGCAGGGACTGCTGGAGTCGCACAGTCACGAATGGTACCCTTTGGAAGCCATAGTATATGACTTCTCAGGCGTCTTGCAGTCCCAAGTGGCAGGTTGGGTCGCACGGGTGTGGGAACCCTAAGCTTATCTGTCCCTCCTGCTGAGGTTTTGCTACGCAGCAGGGATACTCATTGTGGAGTTATTGCCTTATTTTGCAGTAGACCAGAAAGATTGCAGCTGTAAAGGCTGTCTGTTGTTTCTTTGTTTTTATGTTGCTGCACAGCAGAAATACTCAACATTGAAGCTTGTTGGTGCTTTCTGTTTTATATTGCCTTACCTTATGGCACTTCAGAAAAACCCAATGCTGTAGGTTGCTTGTGTTCTTTCTGTGTTGGTTCTATGTAACTGCACTACAGAACTGCATAACAGAAAGGATTGTCTTATAACTGTACTTGGTGGTTCATCATGAATACGCAACATAGAAGTTTGGGTCTTTCTGTCTTCTCTTTAAGGCCTTGTTTTGCTGTACATCAGTAAAACACCATTGTAAAAGGGGGTTCCCGTCCTTTTTGTATTTACCAGTTATGACCTAGCTAGCTGCACTTCAGAAATGCGCAGCATTTAAGGTGTGTTTGTGTCTTAATGTTTACATATTGGCCGCACATCAGAAAACCAGACTGTGAGGTTCAGATTTGGGTCTCTTCCCATGTTTGATATGTTGGTTTAGCTAGTCACACTCAGATGCACAACATTTTTGTCTATGTTTGTGTCCTTTCTGTTTAAATCTATTGTGCTATGTCCACAATCTCTATGATTTTTTCTTTTTATTTGTGATATTAATAATACATGTATCACCTTTTGTATTTCAGCCTTCTGTTCCGTGGAAGGGCCAGGAGTTCTGGCTGCAAATGTCACATGTCAGAAAGCCTCGACCCCTTACTTTCAGGGATGCCAGAGCCATTTCCTAGGGTTGAAGCCCGGTAGAGTTATGGGTCACTGGAGGAAGGCGATAATGAGTCGCCCTGTAATAAGAACTTAGGAAGTTCGGTTCAGAGGAGTTTTATGGCCTGAAGATGAAGTATAAAGATGTATACCCGACCAAATAGGTTACAGCTCGGTGCATGGCCTTCATTTTGCCCTTCTAGCAAAACTAGATGTAGCAGTATGAGTGTTCTCCTCCTGCTACGGATGTTAATCTCCTGAGTAGGCTCTCAGGCATAAGTAAAACTATAGACTGGACATGCCTTAAACCCAGGGGTTAAGTTTTTGTTAATCTATTTCCCTTAAGTAGGTTTCCCTTCAGTCTTTGCTGACGTAAAGATAAAAATGAACAAAAAAGGTTGTCTGTCAGGGGGCCCCCCTTTTGCCAGTTTTATTTCCCTGGACAGGGTTGGGTTAAGACAGGCTCCCTTATTGATCAATGTAGTGTCCTTGTCTTACAGCACAGCTCTCCGATTAATCTTTTTAGTGGTTCTAAGCAGCACCTATAGGCAGAATAGGCCATTGTTGTTAGATGTGTGACAGGCAACATTGATAACCTACAAGTTTAACATGTTTTCTGATTCCATCTTTAAGAGCCCACTCCACCTAGATCCTGCATCCGAAGCAGAGAAGGCAGGGACACCGGTGGAGTAGACCGGCAGATCAGCCGCATGATCCAGCTAAGATACCTTCATCAAGCATATGGAGTGAAGGTAAAGCTCACTGCAGAACCGAGGTTCGCCAAGAGGGTCTTGCAGTGGTCCCACCCTAAAGGTAGGCCTGAGCTACTTGATTATCCTCTCAGGTGTGCCGTCCTGGAAGATGACTTGAGAAAAGTACTAGTTACCTACCGGTAACTGTCTTTCTGGGAAATCTTCCAGGACGGCAGGCCTACTTCCCACCCGTTGGAGGAGGGAAAATTTTAGAACACTAGAAGGTGAGTACCTATGAGGAATGATTTCCCTTGTGAAACAGGTTCAGGAGTTACTTCTCTACAAACTGAGGATCAAGGGGAAGGGTGTGGACTTAAAACAGCTGTTGATTGATTGTGTTTCCTGTCGGGAGGAGCCTCTCATCTCTCAGGTGTGCCGTCCTGGAAGATTTCCCAGAAAGACAGTTACCGGTAAGTAACTAGTACTTTTTTTTTTTTTTTTGCCATCTGTGTCCCATTGCAGAGATTTCTGTTCACTTCCTGTCTCCTGTCTCATAGCCAAACAGGAAGTGAAAGTGAATCCCTGCAAAATAAGGGAATTCCTTGGGACCCCCAGGTCATCAGAATTAGTGTCCCCATTGGGGACAACCCAAAATTTTCTGGGGACAACCCAAAATTTGGGATTTTCTTTTACTTTCACTTTCAATGATAATGGTAAACAGGACAAATAGAGAGGGTGACTCTCCTTAACGGGGGAACAGACAGCAATAAAAACCTGACAGGGGTTCTAACCCCTTTCCACTATATCCCCAAAAAATAAAAAGGTTTTGCCTTTAGTTATATTTTAAGGCTGAAAGGAGTGAGCGTGGATATGTAACCTTTTATCCTGTACCGAATAAAGCAGGTTACATAGTTACATAGTTACATAGTAGGTGAGGTTGAAAAAAGACACAAGTCCATCAAGTCCAACCTATGTGTGTGATTATGTGTCAGTATTACATTACATATCCCTGTATATTGCGGTCATTCAGGTGATTATCTAATAGTTTCTTGAAGCTATCAATGCTCCCCGCTGAGACCACCGCCTGTGGAAGGGAATTCCACATCCTTGCCGCTCTTACAGTAAAGAACCCTCTACGTAGTTTAAGGTTAAACCTCTTTTCTTCTAATTGTAATGAGTGGCCACGAGTCTTATTAAACTCTCTTCTGCAAAGAAGTTTTATCCCTATTGTGGGGTCACCAGTCCGGTATTTATATATTGTGGGGTCACCAGTACAGTATTTGTAAATTGAAATCATATCCCCTCTCAAGCGTCTCTTCTCCAGAGAGAATAAGTTCAGTGCTCGCAACCTTTCCTCATAACTAAGATCATCCAGACCCTTTATTAGCTTTGTTGCCCTTCTTTGTACTCGCTCCATTTCCAGTACGTCCCTCCTGAGGACTGGTGCCCAGAACTGGACAGCATACTCCAGGTGCGGGCGGACCAGAGTCTTGTAGAGCGGGAGAATTATCGTTTTATCTCTGCAGTTGATCCCCCTTTTAATGCATGCCAATATTCTGTTTGCTTTATTAGCAGCAGCTTGGCATTGCATGCCATTGCTGAGCCTATCATCCACTAGGACCCCCAGGTCCTTTTCCATCCTAGATTCCCCCAGAGGTTCTCCCCCCAGTGTATAGATTGCATTCATATTTTTGCCACCCAAATGCATTATTTTACATTTTTCTACATTGAACCTCATTTACCATGTAGTCGCCCACCCCATTAATTTGTTCAGGTCTTTTTGCAAGATTTCCACATCCTGCGGAGAAGTTATTGCCCTGCTTAGCTTAGTATCGTCTGCAAATACAGAGATTGAACTGTTTATCCCATCCTGTTTATGCCAGGTTATCGTGTCTCAAATGCTGCTGCCGCTCTATTATGTTTCATTGAAGTTTTGGCTGACAGGAGCCTGCTGAGCACCGCACACTTAAGCCTAGCACACACTACTATTTTTTTTTCGATCAACCCAGCGGGCTTGATCTGACAGCTCAGAAGGAGCCGCTGTAATAACTATCCAACGTTAGTACAGCGATCTTCCCTACTGTGCTATTTTGTTCTGACAGGGGGCGGCCCCTCTGCCAGACCCAGTGGTGGTCTGTCCATTAGGGCACACGGGCACTGCCTCCCCATTCATGCGTCTGGCCCCCCGATCTACATACAGGGCGCCGGACCATGGATTCCAATGGAGGGGAGGGGGGATTGAAGCACGTAATTAGAGCCAGAGGTTCTAATAGGCTTCAAGAAAGGGTGGGCTCGGGGCACTGTGCCCTGATCCCACCCAGTTGTGTGACATTAGCAAATGAATATTCACTATTATCACACTAATTCTCCTCCCGGCCAATCAGTAAGCCGGGTTTGGACTCTGGTTGGGAGCCAATCGGCAGACCTTTTTTGGTCATGCCCCTTTGACAGATGCCGGCTGAACAGCCAGCTTTTGTAGGACCGACTGCAGTATACGAGGCTGAATGTCGGCTGGTTTCTATTGAACTAGCCGATGCCGCCCGACATTCGGTCGTGTGTACTAGGCTTTACACACAGCATTCGGTTTGCACAGGTTGAGTGGTGGTGCTGTGTTCTTGCTGGCTATTGCTCTGTGATTGTCTCCAGTCTCCAGCTGACTGTTGCTGCAGAACCCAATATTTTTGGGCTCATTCCAGGAACATGTGCAAAGGGAATATTGACATTATCTCTTTTACCACACAAAATTGTTCTCGCCTCTCTGTTTGTTCTTTGATGTCAATTTCATTTGATCACTTTGTAATACTGCGTGCTACTATGTGTACATAGACCTCTTCTAACACCATGCTTATTATATTTATATGAGAAAATCAATAAAACATTTATTTTTTTAAAGGTGAGCTTTAGGGTTTATTTACACTAGTGGCAGCACCTTGCCAACCATCTGAAAGCGATCTGCTTTTCAGAAGGGTGGAAATGTTCATTTTTAATGGGAATATATTTAAAACTCAAGATTTCCTGCATTTGCGGTACCCTGACATTTTCAAGTGCATGGGGCTGCCGATGCGTAGGGGACTGTACTGTTTCTGATCCGATCAGCAGGAATGAAGCTTTGATCAAGATGAGCTACTCTGTGTGGGTGGAATTGTAGGTGAAGTCATGTGTGCCATATCTGGTTGTAAGTTTGACCACAATCCCAAGTATAGTATATTTTGCCAAACCATTTCAGGAGAAAACCAGCAGTTACCCAGCTCTATGGGAGTGATGTGAGCTTTCCAAGAATAGCGATGAACCATGCTATACTTGGTGCATTGTGAACGGACCTGCAGGTAAGCTTTGTACATTTATATCTATGTCATGGTGTTAACCCTTTTGTCATCAGATGTCACTGTAGCCTGGATGCCCAGGCCTATTTTTATGCCCTAAATATTTTTTTTCATTTTTCAGAGACCTATTAGGCTTTTCTTTGGTTGAAAATTTTAATATATTCAAAGAATAAATACAGTGTAGCGCAGCAGTAAAAACAGTCCACAAAGTCTCATAAGGATGTGATCACATCCAATTGTGTAGTGAATAAATTGTGAAAAATGTACCCACTTTAACTGCACACTAGAGAGTGCTGCACTGTGTAGAACTGTAGATGAGACTGTAGGCTTGTTACAGGGCAATTTTTGTGATCTATCAGGAGGAGCACTCAGCTGCAGACAGGGGCGTAACTACCACCTTAGCGACCCATGCGGCCGCTATGGGGCCCGCAGCCGAGTGGGGCCCAGTGAGGATAAGAGCACCGCCGGCACAGTCTCCCAGCCAGGGGAAGAGAGAGGAAAGGAAGAGGCGAGCTGTCCGTATCAGCAGAGAGTTGAATTGCCCGATGTAATAGCTTTCATTAGAACTTCTAGTGTTCCCGGGGCTCACGTCACATAGCTCCACCTTTTGGCCCGGTGCCTTTGATAGACAGAACGCCGATCCAATGCGGGACATGTGACGTCATCAAAGGCGTCAGGCCAAGAGGTGGGGCTATGTGACGATGAGCCCCGGGAAGACGGGAAATTCAAATGAAAGCTATTACAGCGGGCAATCCCGCTCTCTGCTGATCCGGGTGGCTTGCCTCTTCCTCTGCATAGGTGGGGCTGTATGGGGCACAGGCAGACCAGGCTGTATTGGGCACAGGTCACGCTGTATTGGGCACAGGTCACGCTGTATTGGGCACAGGTCACGCTGCATTGACACTAGGGCAGCTGTGGGGGGGGGGGGGGCCCTGCTATTTCTAGTTACGCCCCTGGCTGCAGAGAAAAAGTCTATCAGAGAACATTGGATCATTCATATCAGAACGTGCCCTGTAACAAGCCTACAGTCTCATCTACAGTTATACACAGTGCAGCACCCTCTAGTGTGCAGTTAAATTAGGTACATTTTTCTTTTTTCATTACACAATTGGATGTGTATGTGATCACATCCTTGTAAGACTTTGTGGACTGTTTTTACTGCTGCATTACATTGTATTTATTCTTTGATTCTATTATTAGAGGTGTTGTGAAATCACTTACAATGCTGACCAGCCAACCACTGTGTATCGTTTTGTATGCAATTTATATGATATTCTGTTTTTAGTTTTAGGTTAGGGTTTTTGCGCTGATTGTTAAAATTAATTTTATATAATTTTAATATATACACTTTTTTTTTTTTTTTTATTATAAACTGACATATCGAACAATGTAATGCAATCTATCTATAATGCAAACGATCTGGCCATTACAGTATTACCGTTTTGTTGCAATACCAGCATGTAAACATCTCTTAGATTGTAAGCTCTAATGCCCCGTACACACGGTCGGATTTTCCGACGGAAAATGTGTGATAGGACCTTGTTGTTGGAAATTCCGACCGTGTGTAGGCTCCATCACACATTTTCCATCGGATTTTCCGACACACAAAGTTTGAGAGCAGGATATAAAATTTTCTGACAACAAAATCCGTTGTCGGAAATTCCGATCGTGTGTACACAAATCCGACGGACAAAGTGCCACGCATGCTCAGAATAAATAAAGAGATGAAAGCTATTGGCTACTGCCCCATTTGTAGTCCCGAAGTACGTGTTTTACGTCACCGCGTTTAGAACGATCAGATTTTCCGACAACTTTGTGTGACCGTGTGTATGCAAGACAAGTTTGAGCCAACATCCGTCGGAAAAAATCCTAGGATTTTGTTGTCGGAATGTCCGAACAAAGTCCGACCGTGTGTACGGGGCATTAGAAGCAGGGGCCTCTGATTCCTACTGTATTAAAGTGTATTGTATTTGTACTGTCTCCCCTCAAGTTGTAAAGCGTTGTGTAAAGTGTTGGCGCTATATAAATTCTGTATAATAATAATAATAATAATAATGTAAACAACTTCACAGCCACTAACAGCCGACAGTTGTCAGTTTTCTAGTATAAATAATTCTTGAATGTGTGCACTGTAAAATATTTTGTACTAATAAATGATTCTTTACAATCACCTGATCGTTTCTACGTTCTGTGCTCAAGACAGCTTAAAGGAGAAGTACAGCCAAAGCTCCGGCCGGCCAATGAGAGAGCCTGGCTGCTGCCGCCCCCTCCACAGCTTGTCCGTTTTTATTGCTGTCTGTGCCCCTGTTAAGGAGATTCACCCTCCGTACTTGTCTGGTTTACCATTAGCACTGAAAGTAAAAGAAAATCTCACATTTTAGGTTGTCTCCAGAAAAGTAATAGAGGGGAAATCTTCCAATGGGCACACTAGTTCTGGTGACCTGGGGTCCCCAAGGAATTCCCTTAATTTGCAGGGATTTCCACTCACTTCCTGTTTGGCTATGGGACAGGAAGTGAAGGGAAATCTCCGCAAAGGGACACAGATTGCTCCATCCAAAATGGGGGGGAAAAAACAAGTTTTGCCTATAGTTCTACTTTAAGTAAAATTTATTAAACACCCAAAATAAATTTTGAAGCTCTCTGCTCCGATATATACATACATGCTCATGCTGGGTGAGCACACATATGAAAATGAAGATTGCACAACATACAGTATAATGGGTATAAATGCACACAAAGTATAAACTGTCAATGATGGATCTAGAATTATTGCCAACTCTGATGACCTGTTAAAGCCCCTTTTTAAAGCAATGTTTTGCAGCCTTTTTTCAGTAAAGGCCCCCTTTATGCAGAATTTTAATCTTGAGGCACCCCATTCTAAAATGTAAAAAACAAAACTAATAGTTTTACATGATGCAGTAACATCTACACATGTAGGACACCCAATATTAGAGGGGATTTATTCTTCCAAAGCAAATACACCTTTCCACATTGGTAATAAATAGTATTCCAATGTTTCTCTTCTCCCTCGTTTTCTCTCCCTCGCTCTGCTGATGGATCCCCAGTGCTGACCGAAAGAGACAATGGGAGGGAACAAACAAGGATGCTGTGCAAGTGCCCAACCTCCTCATCAATCAATGACATCATTGGTTGTTAGGACACCAACTGCTAGAATAAGGGTACACAATGAAAACCTGGGCTTTGTGTACATAAAAGTCAGACTTGATCCACCTGCTGGCTTGTATACAATTTTTAGGTCACTTGCCAAGGAACTCCTGAAGACACCCTGGTTGAAAAAGACTGTTTTAACCAGTTAAGGACCAGCCGCCGCAGTTATACTTGGGCAGGTTGGCTCCCCTGGGCGAATCGTGGTAGCTGTACGTTGGCCGCTTTAAGAGCTATAGAGAGCGCGCGCGATGACAGAGCCGATGCGCATGCCCGGCGGCTGCGATGTTCGCCAGGCACCCGCAATCGCTCCTGAGAGAGACAGAACGGAGATCTGTCAATGTAAACAGACAGATCTCCGTTCTGTCAGGAGAGAGGAGACAGATCTGATGTTCATACTGATTATGAACAGCGATTAGTCTCCTCCCCAGGCAGTCCCACCCCCCCACAGTTAGAAACACTCCCTAGGACACACATTTAACCCCTTGATTGCCCCCTAGTGTTAACTCCTTCCCTGCCAATGACATTTATACAATAATCAGTGGCTATTTTTGATCACTGTATAAATGTCAATGGTCCCAAAAAAGTGTCCTATCTGTCCGCCGCAATGTCGCAGTCCCGCTAAAAATTGCAGATCACCGCCATTACTAGTAAAAAAAAAAAAAAAAAAATGAATAATAAAAATTCCATAAATCTATCCCCTATTTTGTAGACGCTATAACTTTTGCGCAAACCAGCTCTCAAGAGCTGTGAACAAGGCTTGTGCTGAAACGCGTCAGCTTGTCCTTTTTATACTTGTCATGATACAATAAAGACCACAGATGATATATCCAGAGTGCTGGCTTTTCTTCAGTTATCTTCAAGTTTGTCTGGTTGTAAGAAGGACATGCTGAGCCTCAGAGCACCTGGATTTTGGGTGTGTCGAAGTTACCAATTATCTGCTATCTGGATATCGTAGTTTGGAGCGATGTTACTTTATGCTGTGTATGGAGAAACTAGTCGCATACATTGCTCAGGTGTGATTTTGGCCCATTCTTCAACACAGTCTTTAAATCTTGAAGGTTCCATGAGCCTCTTCTATGAACTCTGATCTTTATTTGTTTCCATAGATTTTCTGATGGATTTAAGTCAGGTGATTGGCTGGGCCATTACTAGCAGCTTTATTTTCTTTCTTTGAAACCAATTGAGTGTTTGTGTTTGGGGTCATTGTTTTGCTGAATTGTCCACCCTCGTTTCATCTCTATTATCATGGTAGATGGCAGCAGATTTTTAGCAAGAATGTCTTAGTACATTTTTCTATTCATCCTTCCTTCAATGACAGTAGGCTGGCCAGTACCGTATGCGGCAAAACAGCCCACACCATGATGTTCCCACCTCTAAACTTCACTGTTGAAATGGGGGTGTTTTTGGGGTGATGTGCAGTGCCATTTGACCTCCAAACATGGTGTGTATTATGGCATCCAAAGAGTTCAATTTTGGTTTAATCTGACCAGACTGTTTTCTCCCAGTAATTCACAGGATTGTCTAAATGTGCAGCAAACTTTAAAAGAGCTTCAACATGCTTTTGTTTCAGCAATGGAGTCTTGCGTAGTGAGTGTGGATAGAGGCCATGGTGGCTAAGTGCATTACTTGTACCTGCTAATTCCAGGTCTTTCTGAAGCTCTGCACAAGTGGTACTTGGACAACTTTTCTGATAATTCTTTCCTGTGGCATCATGGCAGCATACATTTGGGTTGTGACTCCGCCCCTCATAAACTGATAGGACTGAATAGATATAAATTGTAAGAGTGAACCCACCTCAGCATTCTCCTTTTTTTTCCTCACCTGGTCAAAACTGATGGTTAGCTCAGCACCCCTTACTGCTCTCGCCCCAGCCAGGTTTAACCTCTCCTGGGTGGAAGTCCTTGCCTGTACAGCCTCTAAACGAGCTAGATGGAAGGAACCCACTCTGATGGTCTCAGGGATATGTTGCCTAGTACTTTACAAGCCTTAAATAGGCTTAGATTATATGCAGTGGTCTCCGTTTTTCTGTTCCTGACACTTGAAGGGTTTCTCTGGGATGTGTATTCACACAGCCATCCTGCCATCCCTAAGATGGCGCCAGAGCGTCGATCGCTTATGCGCAAGTGAGAGAGATGCCGCAGGAGCTCGTTTTGGCAGTATCTATCATGGCGATGGGCTCCTTGGCATGCTGTCGCACATGCGCAATTGTGACGTCATCCCACCGCGACAGAAGTAAATTTAAAAAAGCCTTCAGCACTTCCTTCTTTCTCCTGTTATTGCAAGACACCTGGGATTCCTATTGGATTGATCTACTGCTAAACTCTGCCCACTAACCTCTCTATCCCTGCTCCTACACTAAGGTAAGACTAATCTATTCTCTACTATGGGTGACTGATCTGCTTCTCCTATGTACATCTCTAAATCCTACTGCATACTCCAGGTGGAAGCCTCTGTTCACTACTCATAGAAACCACTGCCCAAGCAGACCATCCACAGCTTAATGGGTAAGGGGACGAATTGGTAGGTAGTGAAGACTGAGAAAAAGAGAGCCTTGCCACTAATGCTACCTTATTGGACTGCCCTATCCGGTCCATATCAGGCTCAAGACACAGAAGAAGCAGCTCTGGACACAGAGGAAGTTGCTCAGGGCACCGAAGAAGTTGCTCAACTCAGAGAAGCCACTCAGGTCGCAGACGAAGTCGCTTAAAGTCACCCTCTCGACACCGTCACTCATACCATAGAAGGTCTTCTTCTCACAGAACATCTTTGGCCAGCCATCACTCCTGCCTGAATGCAAACGCTTGGTGGGTCTGTGGCGCCATAGCTCTTCCAGACAAATTGGCCTGTTGTTCGTGCTTTGACTAAGCTACTAGAGAAAAAGAGACGGATGCCAGGGAGGTGACTCATTAGAGAATCGGTAAGAGAATCGATCCAGCAAAAATCAACACCTAAAACAGATAAGCCTGCAACACCTATAACAGATAAGTCCGTGAAGGAAGCAATCGCATGGGAGAAGCCTAAAGAAGCCCCACTGAAAACAAAAAAATATATTCCAAACCTGAAAAAGGATCCGGAATCATTCCCATTCATTGATGAATTGGAGGAATTGATCAAAGAAGAGTGGCAAAAGCCGGAGAAAAAACAGGCTGACAAAACTCTACCCACTAAAAGAGCCTAACGTAATCCGTTAGTGTCAGCTCCAGTGGTAGACGCATCACTAATGCGTTTGGTCAGGCATGTAACACTACCTCTCGAGGATGCAGTGACATCCAGATATTTGTTAGATCGAAAAAAAATTGACCTTGATTTGAAAAGAGCCTATGCGGCAGCAGGTGAAGCTTGTAGACCAGCCATCGCTTTAGCAGCTGTAGGAAGAGCCATCTCCAGCTGGACGTCGAACATTGAGAAGCTGATTCTGGAAGGAGCAGAACAGGAGAGAGTGATCACACCTCTTCCGGAACTTAGTCTCACAGGGGACTTCATTGCAGAGGCTTCGGTGGACACAATCAGATCCTCCACAAGGGCAATGCTGGCCTCCGTGATCGCCAGAAGAGCCCTATGGCTTAAACCCTGGACAGCTGATGCCGCTTCAATAACTAACTGGTGTAGGATTCCATACGACGGAACAAACCTTTTTTGAGAAAAGCTAGACACAGCCATATCCAAAGTAACCGGGGGGAAAATCGGGTCTTATTCCCTCAGACAGGAGACCCAAACAACAGAAACTGCCACAATTCAGGCGTAATCTTCCAGAAGGTTTAGAGAGGCCAAAAAAGAAAAAGAAAAATGGCGCAAGAACACAATCAGACATATAAATTATACAAGCAAATGTAAAAAAAGTCCAAAATATTAAAAGTCCAAAATAAGAGGGGCAGTGTAGCTGATTGATAAAAATATGCAAATGCATATATGAGTTCAAAGGAATCTGATACTGTGCACCAGCGGCAGCTTACTTGAAAGTGGAAGCAACACCTCTGAAAAACAATGTAGGGAAAAAAGGCAAGAAGCGCCAATCTAAGTGCAGTATCATAAACAATTTATTAGGATATATAAAAACAGCCAAATGGCTACTCACAGGAACAAGATGAATACAGGCAAAGGACATGTAACTGGTCCAGAGACGTCTTCTCCGATGTTAGCAGGGGTACATGGTGCCGGCTCCAGTGTAGATGATATTTATGGACAGATCCGAGTGTCTGCAAGGAGAGCCGGCATCTACTGGGACATGGAGAGCCAGGACCGTAGCAGGAAACCGGAACCGGATGGAAACCAACGTGGAGCGCAAACACTGTGCCAGGAACCAGAGAACGGAGGTGACGTGTGGACGTGTCAGATGACGCGTTTCAATGCTTCCGCATTTTCTTCAGATCTAGCGGGCTAATGGAGTAAATGTCCTTTATATGGAAACTATGAAGTCGGTTGCTAGGCAACAATAAACAAAACAAGAGGTACTGAAGTAATAAGAAGAGCAGGTGGAGTATGGGCGATGAGTTTAGTGCACCTGACAGGCAGATATAGAAAATAAAAAATAAAAAGTGAAAAGAGGTGAAAAATGGTAAGAGATGGTAAAAAAGGATGAAACGTATAGAAGACCTTATTTTTTTCTTCCAATACCCAATGGTGGGATGGTTTCTTTTTGAAACAATACTTTAGATCCAAAATCTCCCCCCGGGGGCTTCGTATACTCAAGGTTTGTACCTTTTTGGATGAGGATCTCCGCACAGAGTGGGAGGGTGTGACGGAGTTCTGAACCCAGAAGTGGATACAGATCTTGATTACCCATAGAGACAGACGCTATCTTTTTTTGCGTCACAAAGTGGAGAAACTTGTCAAAGAATTTTTGTCCCTTCACCCACACCTACCCATGGTATGGTTAAGAAACTTTTAAGATTAATACCAAAAAAAGTGAGAACTCATTGACTGAAAACAAATTTAGGAAAACTCAGGAGAGATCTTGATGACTACTCCCACAAGAGAGTCTTCAATTGGAGATCAAAACACACTATTCCCCCCCCCCCGCTCCTACCCTCACCTCTATCACGTACTCCATCCCTCATTGAACATACCCAGACTTCATCCCCTACCAGGCGTACTACCCTACCAAGTATCAATGAGGCACCCATATCCACATCTTCCCCTCCAGTCTTTCCTAGTCCTATCACAGTTGATCATTTACCTCCCTCGTCACTTGCGGCCAACCAGTCTCCACCCCATCCCTCTGGTTCTTGCTCCCATTCTCCCCCGACTTCATCCCTTCCCCCCAGACCGTCTGCTACCATTCTTGTTGATCTTGTCTCTGCCAATACTGATCAGTCTTCCACTGATCCCACCTGCTCATCTACCATTAGCCACGACCCCACCAGAGATACTAGGACAGGTGAGCACCTCCCCTTAGACATCTCCACTACGCCTTTTTTAGTCCAGATCCCCTCATCCAGCCTAACTCCATCCCAATCAAAAAGAAAAAACGTAGAAGAGGCAGGCGAGGGGGACACCGCAAATCCAGAGTTACTCTGCCCACAAAAATGCGGAAACTATAAAAATTTTCAATTTATCCTCCTATACACTCAATGAACATGAAACTTCCTTGTTATCCCGAGGCCTTAATTTCGCCCCTACCACTCTTCCCAATCCATTCACCCTATTCAAGGACTTAAATAAATTTATTTGTGATCTCACACTTAAAAGACATTTCAATATTAAAGACAAAAAAACTTCTATATCAGTTACCACCACGTTAGATGACCCACACCTCCCGTTGGATACTTCAGCTGACCAACAAGCTATTCTAGACTTATGCGAACTATGGAATATCAATGAGGACGATGACCTGATAGCTTGGTCTCAATACTCCCAGCCTACTCTACCAATACAACACACTTCCTTTAGACCTAAATCCATCTTTAACCCCACTCAATCCAAAGGCCCCTTCCTAACGACCTTCTATCAAGTTGTATACAAGGACCTTTTAGGCCTCTGTTCCTCTGAATCCTCCAAAACTCAATATTCCATTTGCAACCTTAACCCTCAGGAACTCTCAGCATTAAAATCCCTCAGCACTAACATGGACATCATTATTAAATCTGCCGATAAAGGGAGAGGGATTGTACTACAAAATAGATCCGACTATCTCCAGGAGACCTACCTTCTCTTATCTGATACTCAAACATATGAGGAATTGAAAACAGATCCACTAGCTAAATTAATTGATGAGTCTAAGGTTATAATCACACAGGCACTGGCACAGGGTATCCTTACCAAATCTGAGGCAGCATTTTTTCTTAAACCCTTTTTCCAGGTTCCTTATCTTTATCATTTGCCTAAGATACACAAAGACCCCAATAAACCACCCGATCGTCCCATAGTAGCATCTATGAACAGCATCACCACCAGCTACTCACTATACATAGATCAGTTCCTACAACCACTGGCCCAGTCCCTCCCATCTTACATCAAAGACGGAACCCATCTGATAGACCTTCTACATCCCTATAGATGGGAGTCCTCTTACTTGTGGGTCTCCTTGGACGTTTGTTCACTCTATACCTCTATACCACATCAAGTAGGACTCCAAGCCATCTCACATTACCTTCACTCTAATCTGCTTCTGAATCCATCCCAGATAGATTTCATCATTTCTGCTACAAAATTTTGTTTAGAACACAATTATTTTACCTTCGATGGCCAGTTCTATCTACAGAAACAGGGGACAGCCATGGGTGCAAATTTCGCACCGAGTTATGCAAACCTGACAATGGGACTGTGGGAGACCAGGTACATCTGGGAGAACAATCCCTTTTCTGCACACCTGGTTTTCTACGGTCGTTATATAGATGACATCATCATCATCTGGGACGGTCCCCCTAGTTCTGTGGAAGACTTCATTACCCATTGTAATAATAACTCATTCGGTTTATCTTTCATATCAGCTATGGATCCAGAATCCATTTGTTTTTTAGATTTAGAATTATTCCATACTAACAACCAGATTGCCACCAAGAACTATACCAAACCTACAGCCGGAAATTCATTTTGCATTTTTCCAGTTGCCACCATCCCAAGTGGGTGAACAATATACCCAAAAGCCAGTTCCATCAGCTTAGGAGAAATTGCACCAGACTAGAAGACTACAGCTCCCAATGCACCACCCTTTCCAAAAAATTAATCGACAAGGGTTATCCCTCTGACACTGTTAATGAAGCTGCCTCTTTCTACCTGACAGACACCTTACCCAACCCCAAGACTCAGAAAACAGAATCCACTACCAGATTCATTACCCAGTTCCATGCGAGTTATAAAAGAATGGAACAGATCATCAAAAAACATTGGCCGATTTTAACTCAGGACCCCCATCTAGCACCTTCTTTACCCACTGTTCCCCAATTTGCTTATCGTAGGGCCCCTAACGTGAAGACAAAGATTGCCCCGAGCAAAATCCCAGTTCAGAAAAAATCCCTTTTATCCAAACAACCTACCCTCATTCCACTAGTTGGCATGTACCGGTGCAAGAAAGCGTTATGTGTCACCTGTTCCCATGTCACACATGGGAAAAAGACTTTCAACACTAATGGTAATCAATACACCTTAAAGTCCTTTTTTAATTGCTCTACAACCTACGTCATATACTGCATCTCTTGTCCCTGTGGGCTGCTATATGTAGGTAGAACCATCAGGACCCTGCATGCCAGGTTTGGAGAGCATAGAAGAGCAGTACAGGCGAACAATTCCCTATATAGTACTGCCCGTCACTTTACCACCCATCACCAACAAAATATCACAGATTTAAATGTGTGGGTCATTGAATCTATATCAGACCATTTTACCCCTGCCAAAAGATTCCAACGCCTATGTAGGCAAGAAACTTTTTTGGATATTCACCTTGAACAGTATGGCACCGAATGGTCTCAACGAAGATATAGAGCTCAATACAGTAATATAATATGTCTCTGTTTGCAAGGGTAGATTAGTACCATTTAAACTGTCTGTAATTTACATTTGTAGGTTCATACCCTTCTCCTTTCTTTTGCTTTCTGTTTTTGTTACCTCCCTCAGGCCTTCCCACCGTCATACTCAATCTGAGCTTTTTGTTTATTATCTAAATATTAGTTGTTCTCTCATTGTCCCAATTATTATTTTTTACGCATGGGTTGTTTCCGTATACCCAATCAGGTCATATGTATACACACTCATGCCAAAATCTCCAGCCACCTCTATTCTTCAATACATTACAACCTTTTTCACTCTTGATATTTTTTCCTTCATATATATTTCCATATATAACCCTTTTTTTTTTACCATTTTTCAGATTTCTTAGGATTTTTTAGAATCTTTTGGGTGCGATAGCCATATACACATATATATATTTCATACATGTATTTTGTATTAATATATTAATATTTTTTTATACATATGCTAATATACGTTTCCTAAAATAGTTTACACACATACATACATATAATTTTTCTTTCTGATCCTTCTTATGTCTACTTTATTTTATATTATTTTTATTATTATCTTTATTATTATTATTTTTTCCTACTATAATAATAATTTTTCCCTAGTAATTTTTTTTTTTTAAATTCAATACTTTTTATTCATCTTCATACAAAATACATCACATCTCATATTAAACAATGTACATATCCCCCTAGTAATAATTAATAATAATATTTTTTTCTTATTATTATATATATTTTTTTTCATCTATTTTTTCTTATTTTTATTTCATTTTTATTTTCTGTTTATCAATTTTTCATATATATATTATTTTTCATATTTTCATCTTTATTTTCATCTTTAATTTATTATTATTTTTATTATTTTTTCTTTTCATTTTCATCCTTTTACATTAATTATTATCTTCTTTGGTATTTTTGGTTTAGTGAATTACTATTTTTATTTGTAATTTATATTCCTTTTTTTTCCGTCTTTTTTCTTTTTCTATTTCTCATTTTTTATTTCTATTCATTCATTCATTATACATATTTTTTACCATTTTTCATTTTTTATTTTCTATATCTGCCTGTCAGGTGCACTAAACTAAACTCAACTCCACCTGCTCTTCTTATTACTTCAGTACCTCTTGTTTTATTTATTGTTGCCTAGCAACCGACTTCATAGTTTCCATATAAAGGACATTTACTCCATTAGCCCGCTAGATCTGAAGAAAATGCGGAAGCATTGAAACGCGTCATCTGACACGTCCACACGTCACCTCTGTTCTCTGGTTCCTGGCACAGTGTTTGCGCTCCACGCTGGTTTCCATCCGGTTCCGGTTTCCTGCTACGGTCCTGGCTCTCCATGTCCCAGTAGATACCGGCTCTCCTTGCGGACACTCGGATCCGTCCATCTTCCGCACAGCCCAGCACCCACAGCAGAGACCCCACACTACACAGACCGCCAGCACACTTTTTTGGAGCCGGCACCATGTACCCCTGCTAACATCGGAGAAGACGTCTCTGGACCAGTTACATGTCCTTTGCCTGTATTCATCTTGTTCCTGTGAGTACCCATTTGGCTGTTGTTTTTATATATCCTAATAAAGTGTTTATGATACTGCACTTAGATTGGCGCTTCTTGCCTTTTTTCCGTATAGAGAGGCCAAGTCATACAGACCCAGAAAATAATTTAGGAGAAACTGGAGGAATCCCCAGACCTCCTTCTTAAAATTCTAAAAAACAAAATCCTCCTCCACAGGAGAACAGCAAAAGTCTTTTTGATGGTGCGTCCGCCCAGCCTGCGGTGGTAGGAGCCAGGCTCAGGAAGTTCACGAGAACATAAGAGACCCCTGGACGGTGGCCATCATCAGTTTGGTCACAGGTGGAAATTCAAAAACCGAATTCCCAAGGACCAGTTTTATGCAACCAGGCTTCCAGCATCGCGAGAAAAGAGAATGCTCTTAGTCAAGTACATTCAGGACTTGCTTCAAAAACGGGCGATAGTAGAAGTTCTATTGCACCAGAGAGGGAAAGGCTTCTACTCTCCACTATTTCTAGTAAAGAAAAAGACAGGAGACCTGTGCCCAGTATTAGACCTAAAGAATCTCAACAAGAAAATCATGGTTGAGCCTTTCAAGATGGAAAGTCTTCATTCAATCCTTTGCGCGATAAATCTGGAAGACTGGATGCTATCCATCGATTTATCAGACGCACATCTTCATGTCCCCATACACATTACCTTCCAAAGACTCCTTCAATTCTCGGTAAAACATCAACACTTTCGGTTCCAGAGTCTACCCTTTGGAATTTCCACCGCCCCAAGGACTTTCACAAAGGTCCTGTTACAGGTGATAGCCTTCCTGAGGGAGAAGGGTCTAAGAGTCCATCATTACCTGGATGACATCCTCCTCCTATCAGACAGTCAGGAATCTTTCATCTTCCATTGGGAAACACTGATTTATTCTCTCTGGAGAAGAGACACTTGAGAGGGGATATGATTTTAATTTACAAATACCATATTGGTGACCCCACAATAGGGATAAAACTTTTCAGTGAAAGGGAGTTTAATAAGACACGTGGCCACTCATTAAGATTAGAAGAAAAGAGGTTTAACCTTAGACTGCGTATAGGGTTCTTTACTGTAATGCCGCATACACACGATCGCACATTCCGACAACAAAATCCATGTTTTTTTAGACGGATGTTGGCTCAAACTTGTCTTGCATACACACGGTCACACAAATCTTGTCGAAAATTCTGAACGTCAAGAACGTGGTGACGTACAACACGTATGATGAGCCGAGAAAAATGAAGTTCAATAGCCAGTGTGGCTCTTCTGCTTGATTCCGAGCATGCGTGGAACTTTGTGCATCATAATTGTGTACAAATGATCGGAATTTACGACAACGGATTTTGTTGTCAGAAAATTTGAGATCCAGATCTCAAATTTTGTTTGTTGGAAATTCCAACGGAAAATGTCCGATGAAGCCTACACATGGTCGGAATTTCCGACAACAGGCTCCCATCGAACATTTCCTGTCGGAAAATCTGATCGTGTATACACTGCATAAGAGCGGCAAGGATGTGGAATTCACTTCCACAGGCGGTGGTTTCAGCGGGGAGCATCGTTTAGTTTAAAAAAACTATTAGATAAGCACCTGAACAACCACAACATACAGGGATATACAATGTAATACTGACACACAACCACACACATGGGTTGGATTTGATGTAACTATGTATGATTGCCACACTACAAAGTTTCAGCTGGTTGATAAATTGGGAAAAGAGCAACCTTTAACACGCAGAAGATGATCTTCCTGGGATCAGAGCTAGACACTCGATTAAACCGAGTACAACTTCCCCAAGAGGCGACAACTCTCCTAATTCAGAAAATGAAAAAAATTACTAGCAGCAGTATTGATTCCAGCCAGAGCATGCCTCAGCGCTCTAGGCTCAATGTCAGCAACCATACCAATGGTTCAGTGGGCCCAGTGGCACACAAGGACATTTCAGAATTACTTTCTGAGGCAGTGGGATGGAGTGTCCATGTCTCAACCAATCTTTATTTCCAATCAAGTCAAACAGTCCATATGGTGGTGGACCCATATACACAACCTCAAGAGGTTCAGAAACATAGTTCCACCTCCACAAGAAATGGTCACTTCTAACGCCAGTATGGGGGGATGGGGAGCTCACTTTCGAGACCAGGCAATCCAGGGTCTCTGGCCGTTCCAAACCCAGGAGATTGTTTCACACATACTGGAAATGAGAGCTTCCTTTCAAGTCCTCTTAGCATTCGGTCCCCTCTTGAGAGGCAAGGGCTGTTACTACATATGGACAACAAACAGACAGGGGGCCACCGGGAGTCATTCTCTTATGGAAGAAGTTCGCCCCATCCTCGAATGGGCACAAACGAACCTGACAGATCTGAAGGCGGTGTACGTCCCCGGAGCACAGAATCATCTAGCCGACGACCTAAGCAGAAACCTCCTACCCAAAGAGTGGTCTCTGAGTCATCAGGCCTTCTCTCTCATAAATCAGACCTGGGGTATTCCGGACATAGACCTGGCAGCAACCCCAGCGAACACGAAATGCCAGAGATACCTTTCAAGGGTTGCTTACCCTTCGGCAGAAGGGATAGACTGCCTGCAGCATCCATGGAACTTCTAGTTAGGCTACACATTCCATCCAACTCCTCTGATAGCGAGGTTCCTGTTTCGACTAAAAATATCAACATCAACAGTGATAGCAGTGATCCCCTTCTAGCCGAGGAGACCATGGTTCACAACACTCATGCAGATGAACACAGAGAATCCACTGCTTCTTCCAATAACACCAGATTTACTCTTCCAGGGCCAATTTCTTTACCCGTCGCCAGAGAAACTACATCTAATGGCCTGGAGGCTGAAAGGTCTAAGTTACTAGATCAAGGTTGTTCTCAAAGAGTGGTAGAAACTCTACTCCAAGCCAGAAAAGCCAATACCAACAACACCTACAAGAGAATCTGGAAAAAATTCATCTCATTTTCACAACGTTGGGACGCATTATCACTAGAGGTGGCACAAATCCTTGAGTTCCTCCAGTCTGGTCTGGAAAAAGGCCTAGGCTCAAATACCTTAAAAGTTCAAGTGTCAGCACTATTGGCCATGACAGCAGTAAAATGGGCCCAAGACCATCTCGTCATGCAGTTTCAAAAAGCCTGCCTAAAAATAAGACCTCCCAAAAAACCTACTTTCCCGGCATGGGATCTATCAATTGTATTGGAAGCACTATCGCACAAACCTTTCTTTCCTACTGGAGCCATTTTCTTGTGGGATTCAACGCTTAAGGTCACATTCCTCATTGCCACAACCTCAGAAAAGAGGGTTTCAGAGATGAAAGCACTACTAGCGAAGGAACCTTATTTAGTCTTCTGTCCAGACAGAGTGGTCCTAAGACCTTCGGACTGATTCATTCCAAAAGCTGCCTCTTTGTTTCATTTTAACCAAAAGATAAGTCTCCCAGCACTTCTTACAGTTTAAAGTGATCCGCATCCACTGGATGTAAAAGGTAACATCTCGGGATACCTTATGGCAGCTAGTACATTTAAGAAAACAGATAACCTTCTATTCATTCCTCACTGCCTCAAAAGGGGACAGGCGGCCTCCTCTCAGACCATTGCCTCGTGGTTGGTGAAGATCGTTAAAAAAACCTACTCCCTACAGCAGATTCAAATACTTGAGGGCCTAAAAGCTCACTCCACTAGGGCAGTGGCAACTTCATGGGCAGCGTACTGCAGAGTGTCCGCGGAGACAATATGCAAAGCCGCAACTTGGTGTCCCAAAAACACCTTTATTACGTTCCATACAGTTGTCGACTGTGGATTTCTGGAGGTCAGTCACTCAAGCCAATGCCTCAATTTCTTGTTAAATAAACGTAATTTATTCTTGAACCCACCCATTTGGCGAGTTATTTCCCAAATGTATGCTGCCATGATGCAGATGCCCACCCTTCTAAGGTGATAGATACAGAGAATACTGAAGTGGGTCCTCTCTTACAATTTATAGCTATTCAGTCCTATCAGGTTGTGAAGGGCCGAGTCACAACCCAAATGTATGCTGCGATGAAGATGCGACAGAAAAGAAAAATTACGGAAAGGTGAGTATACAATTTTCCGTTTTTCACTCCTCTGTCAGAAATCTTGCGAAGAGCACCTGGTCGTGGCTGGCTTATGGTAAAATGATGTTCTTTCCACTTCCGGATTATGGCCCAAACAGTGCTCACTGGAACATACAAAAGTATAAAAATCCTTCTGTAACCAATGTCATCAGTATGTTTTGCAACAATCAGATTGCTAAGGTCTTAAGAGAGCTCTTTGCTTTTACCCATCATGAGAGGTTTCTTGTGTGACACCTTGGTAATCAAACACCTTTTTATAGGCAATCAGTTGACACTGAACCAACTGATATTAGGGCTGGGGAAAAAAATCGATTTAAACCTTGAATCGAGTTGAGAGGTCAAATCAATTCAAAATTTCAGCAAATCGATTTTTTTTAGATTTTTTTTCCCACTAGGACCGGCGCTAACACCGCGCCAGTCCAGAGGAGCTGCGGGCAGGAGTTTTTAGGCGAGGCCGCAGCTTCGGCCTAGTCCGCGCCGGACACCGCGGACTAGGCCTGACGCCGTGGACAAAGCCGAAGCCGCGGCCTCGCCTAAGAACTCCTGCCTGCAGCTCCCCAGGACCGGCGCTGACACCGCGCCAGTCCTGAGGAGTGGAGCTGCGGGCAGGAGTTTTTAGTTGAGGCCGCGGCTTTGGCCTAGTCCGCGAGGCCAAACGCCGCAGACTAGGCCGAAGTTGCGGCCTCGCCTAAAAACTCCTGCCCGCAGCTCCTCAGGACCGGCGCGGTGTCCAAAAAGGAAAAAAACTTGATTCGAATCGTGAGTCGTTTTGTATTAAAAAAATCGCTGATTTTTTTTTTTTTTGGAGAAAATCGCCCAGCTCTAGCTGATATTAATTTGTACTAACAAGGGGCAGGATTGCTTTCTAATTACTGATAGATTTCAGCTGGTGATTTGCTTTCCATGCCTTTTTGCACCTCCCTTTCTTCATGTGTTCAATACCTTTTCCCTGTGTCATTCCAGTTTATTACACATAACTTCATTTCTGAACTTATTTGTTTTGGTTTCTTTGTATGTATGGATTGCATGGGTTGTTACCGACATGTGGTGAAAATGTAATGTCAATAGCACCTTTAGAAATATATTTACCTAGAAAAATGGTGACGTGTTCAATACTTATTTTACCTGCTGTATATTACCGTTCGTTTTTGTGTGCATTGAAATAGTTTTTTTTTTCTGAAAATATAAATTTGATAAATAGCATAAATGTCATGTTACATACCAAAAAGCGACTGCAACCATTTTAATCGGACAGGATTTTTACTTTCAGAAAATATTTAGTGGGAGATGTACAAAAACTGGAGCACACAGAATCTGGTGAAGCTGTGCATAGTAACCAGTCAGCTTCCAAGTTTTATTGTCAGTTTCATTAACCACTTCAGCTCTGGAAGGGTTTACCTCCTTCCTGACCAGGCCATTTTTTGCAATAATGCACTGCGTTGCTTTAACTGACAATTGTGTGGTCGTGCGACACTGTACCCAAATACAATTTATGTCCCTTTTTCCCCACAAATAGAGCTTTCTTTTGGTGGTATTTGATCACCTCTGTGTTTTTTTTTTTTTTGCGCTATAAACAAAAAAAGACCGACAATTTTGAAAAAAAAAAAAATTTTTTTACTTTCTGCTATAAAACATC
The DNA here is from genome assembly GCF_042186555.1 of Aquarana catesbeiana. Taxonomy (NCBI): domain Eukaryota; kingdom Metazoa; phylum Chordata; class Amphibia; order Anura; family Ranidae; genus Aquarana; species Aquarana catesbeiana. The sequence goes on from NC_133333.1 coordinate 88,912,371, forward strand.
CTGTAAAAAAACACATTTCTTCATAAATGTAGGCCAATAAGTATTCTGCTACATAGTTTTGTTAAAAAAAAATCGCCAATAAGCGTATATTGATTGGTTTGCGTAAAAGTTATAGAGTCTACAAACTTTGGGATAGATTTAGGGACTTTTTTTTATAAGTAATGGCGGCGATCAGCGATTTTTAGCAGGACTACGGTGGACAAATCTGACACTAAGTGACACTTTTTGGGGACCAGTGACACCAATAGTGATCAGTGCTAAAAAAAAAAAAAAAAAAAAAAAAAAAAAAAGCACTGTCACTGTATAAATGACACTGGCAGAGAAGGGGTTAACATCAAAGGGTTAAATGTGTTCCCTATGTGTGCTTTCTTACTGTAGGGGGAGTGCTTTCTACAGAAACATAAGATCTCCATTTTCTTTCTGGACAGAACAGCGGTCTGCCTTGTTTACATACTCTCTACGAACGTTTACCGGGTTCCCGGCAGATGTGGCGTCCGCCGGACCCAATGATTGGCTCCTACGGCGCACGCGCGCCCCAGACCCGAAGAACAGACGTGATTATGCGCTAAAGGCCTGCCCTGCCGCAGTATATGTATATGTAAGTGGGGTGGTCCTTAAGCGGTTAAACAAGCTGAAGTTAGAAGCTGATTGGTTACTATGCACAGCTGCACCAGATTCTGTGTGCACCAGTTTTAGAAAATCTCCCCCATAATGTTTTGAGGTTTTAAGTGCAATTTTCTGTAAAATGTCCTTTTTTTGTGTGTGCGCAAAACAAATAATAAAAAAGGCTTTGACAGCAAAAGGGTTAAGCTTACCAGTGAATGCGTTAGGGTTTGGCATACACAAGATTCTTCACCTATTTTCAGAGAAAAGGTATTTTCTTAACAAAAAGACGGAGACAAGGGTACCACTGATATTTTTATAACTTCTCTCCATACACACATAACAATGAGGAGGAACGATCCAATTCATTATGCTATATGTAGAAGCAAAAGCTCTGAAGATGCAAAATCTACAACTGAGTCCTAAACCTGTACAGATCCGAGAGGCACAGAGAGCGTTTAATACACTACAAGATATCCTATCTGCAGCTTTTATTGGCCCTTAATCTTCCATCAACCACACCTTTTATTGTTGAGTCATGGCTACATATTGCTCAATGCTTCAGTACTAAGCCACTTAGTAACCCATAATGCCCAGCTTCCCAGATGATGATCTGAATTTTCAGGACAGATTATTTTCAGTAACTTCTGCTTTGGTCCCTGACCACAACACACTTTATCAATAAAGGATTCATACAAGCAACACAATTATATTCACGTACATTTCCAAGACTGCTTATGCACTGCGCAATAAGAGGACAGTTACAGAACAAACTTACCAGATAATAAAATAAACTAGGGGTATTTTAATTTGGTACAGGCTGCACTTGCAATGACATGATTGAACTGCAGAAATTCCCACTTTCACAAGTGATGCTATTAATGCTAGATTTTCTTTATTAAATCATTCCACTTCTAGTTTTGTGTATTAGCACCCTTTCACACCAGGGTTGTCTGCCATACAACCTTTACCTATGTAAACCTATGCAGGCAATTGAAAAGGTGTCATTGTCATAAAAGGAAAACCTGTTGAATTAAATAGGGAGTTTGCTGATTCAGAAGGGGAATCCTGAACATCAGCTTATTTGTAAACACTACACAAAGGCTTCACAATGGCCGCACAGCCAAATTTTAAAGGGAGTTTTCTCTCTTCCCTAGATTAACCATGGATATTTACAGCCTACATCACTCTATGATTTTTGGTATCCCCACCACTGCCAACGTCAAAAATCCATATCCCAATCCTGCAACTCTGACTCCACGGGAGAGGCTTCAATGATGTTAGGTGATCAATAATACAGGAGACAATAAAGGGGGTTTGCAGAGGTTGGATTTGAGCAGGTGTATATACATTGAGCATGTAGATGTACAGCTGAGGCAATTGTAGTTAGCGAGGGGGAGGGGGGGCAGCCAATGATGTAACACTGACAACAGGATGAGTGACGTGATGATCAGGCCAGAGTGACTTGTTTTTCCTCCGGGGTTTCCTCCAGCAGTTGCATAATCAGTTCATGAAGTGGCCTGCAGACCTTAGCATAGCCAATAGCCGTGAGGTGGAGGAAGTCGAACATGTCGTTTCTAGAGATAGTGCCATCTGAGTGAACAAAGCCAAAATCAAAGTCCAGCAGCTGCACTCCAGGAAGACGTGGGAGCCATGAGCGCAAGAGCTGGTTGACGCGTGCATTCTTCTCTCGCAGTGGATTTGGCTTCTCTCCACGTGGCAGTAATCCCTGTAGGGTGGAAACAAAGGGTCAGGCACAGAAAGTATTTTGAAAATGTAAAACTTTTGCATGACAAGATTGTTTTGGATCTCTCAGATCAGTTTTAGGTCCATTTGTAGACATTCGAGCCGTTACATATTTATTTACTATTCCATGACGATGCCGGCCTATACAATACCTTGAAAAAGTATTCATACCCCTTGAAATTTTCCACATTTTGTCATGTTACAACCAAAAATGTAAATGTATTTTATTGGGATTTTATATGATTGACTAACACAAAGTGGCACATAATTGTGAAGTGAAAGGAAAATGATAAATGGTTTTCCAATTTTTTTTACAAATAAATATGTGAAAAGTGTGGCGTGCATTTGAGAAGAAAAGGAATTTTGGGACTTTAAATAAAGCAGGAACCAAAGGGGTAACTGCCTCCATCCCTATCATTGATTAAAATTGAGAGCAAGTGGTGGGACTTTATATGAAGCACACAGCAGCACAAAAGGAAGTCAAGTGACTGGGAAATACTGTTTATTCATGTTGTATAATCTAACATACAACTAAATGGGTATATAACCTTTATATAAAGTCCCACCACTTGCTCTCGATTTTAATTTGTGACGTGCATTTGTATTCAGCCCCCCAAGTCAATACTTTGTAAAACCACCTTTTGCTGCAATTACAGCAGCAAGTCTTTTTGGGGATGTCTCTACCAGCTTTGCACATCTATAGAGTGATATTTTTGCCCATTCTTCATTGCAAAATAGCTCAAGCTCTGTCAGACTGGATGGAGAGCGTCTGTAAACAGCAATTTTCAAGTCTTGCCACAAATTCTCAATTGGATTTAGGTCTGGACTTTGACTGGGCCATTCTAAGACGTGAATATGCTTTGATCTAAACCATTCCATTGTAGCTCTGGCTGTATGTTTAGGGTTGTTGTCCTGCTGGAAGGTGAACCTCTGCCCCAGTCTCAAGTCTTTTGCAGACTCGACAGGTTTTCTTCTAAGATTGCCCTGTATTTGGCTCCATCCATCTTCCCATCAACTCTGACCAGCTTCCCTATCCCTGCTGAAGAAAAGCATCCCCACAACCTGATGCTGCCACCACAGTGTTTCACGGTAGGGATGGTGTGTTCAGGATGATGTGTAGTGTTAGTTTTCAACCACACATAGCGTTTTGCTTTTAGGCCAAAAAGTTTAATTTTGGTTTCATCTGACCAGAGCTCCTTCTTCCACATGTTTGCTGTGTCCCCCACATGCCTTCTTGCATACTGCAAACGGGACTTTTTATGGCTTTCTTTCAACAATGGCTTTCTTTTTGCCACTCTTCCCTAAAGGCCAGATTTGTGGAGTGCACGACTAACAGTTGTCCTGAGGACAGATTCTCCCACCTGAGCTGTGGATCTCTGCAGCTCCTCCAGAGTTACCATGGGCCTCTTGGATGCTTCTCTGATTGATGCTCTCCTTGCCCGGCCTGTAAGTTTAGGTGGGCTGTCATGTCTTGGTAGGTTTGCAGTTGTACCATACTCTTTCCATTTTTGGATGATGGATTGAACAGTGCTCTGTGAGATGTTCAAAGCTTGGGATATATGTATTTTTTTTTTATATAACCTAACCCTGCTTTAAACTATTCCACAACTTTATTCCTGTCTGGTATGTTCTTTGACCTTAATGATGCAGTTTGTTCACTAAGGTTCTCTAACAAACCTCTGAGGGCTTAACAGAACAGCTGTATTTATACTGAGATTAAATTACACACAGGTGGACTCTATTTATTAATTAGGTGACTTCTGAAGGCAATTGGTTCCACTAGGTTTTAGTTAGGGGTATCAGAGTAAAGGGTGTTGAATAAAAATGCACGCCACACTTTTCAGATATTTATTAGTAAAAAAATTGGAAAATCATTTATCATTTTACTTCCACTTCACAATTATGTGCCACTTTGTGTTGGTCTATCACACAAAATCCCAATAAAATACATGTATGTTTTTGGTTGTTACATGACAAAATGTGGAAAATGTCAAGGGGTATGAATACTTTTTCAAGGCAGTACATGTATGCATGGTCACCTGTACCAAGGCTGAACATGGTTTATGGACATCAGAGAGTTTAACTAAGCCTTTAAAAAGTGTCAATTTGAAAAACAAATTGTGGATGTAATTAATACTCCCAAATCACTGCGTAAAGGCAAAAAACAAAGGATTTATGTATTTTTAAAAGTTTGCAGCACATGTTCATACAACCAAAGCAGCAACGCGATAATGGGGTCCCATACATATACTGTAAGTATTGTTTGCAGCTGATGAGGAAAAAAAAAAAAAGGATGTAAGCACAACAGTCTTTGAGTGGTCAGAAGACTTACAACACTGTAGCATTTGCTCAAATTCAACAACTAATGTACCTAAAATCCACCTAATGCCACAAATCAATATTCAATCAGATTGACATTTGTACTTGTCTCCATTTTTAGTGTACTCTAAGACTGACCATATATTATACAACTTTCGATTCATCAAAATCATATAAAATCAGGTCAAACCTAAACACGTTCAAATTGTATGCAATCAGGCAAACCTTTGGACTACATAGTCGAAGGTAAATCGAAAGGAAATTGAATTAGAAAATTGTATAATGTATGGCCAGCTTAAAGCTTTACTAAACCCACAACAGTAAAATTAGTCTGTTTATGCAGTAAAGCATGCTTGCTATACTCACTGTGGAACCTAAGGGATTCCACAATCCTCTGAATTGTGTAAAAATGCTGTTTTGCTCCCCTTCTTTTAATGTCCCCAATCTATCTGCTGATAGAACAGAGCACTAAGAGGCACCCTGAACATGCTCAGATTGTTGTATATTGCTACAGAGGTTTTTTTTTCCTTGGGAGGGTGCCTGTGATCAAGCACAGGGCCAATCAGCACTGTCAAGACAGAGGGTCAGGAGTCATGCAGCCTCATAGGACAGAGTAGAGTGAAAATTCCTCCTACAAGCTTTAACCAGATACTGATAGAAGTCACAAGACTGCTATATACTGTTGATGAGAAAGGGTATTTAGCAGTTTTTATATTTACTAAAATAATTGCATTTCCATGTTCTGTGTACTGTGGGAAACCAGATATAGCGAATGCAGGGTCCTGGGTTTAGTAACACTTTAAGGCAGTGGTTCTCAACTCCAGTCCTCAGGACCCACCAACAGGCCAGATTTTAAGTATTACCTTGGGGAGATGCAGACTAGAATACTGCAATCACTGAGCAGGAAATTATATCACCTGTGATGTATTTCAGTTATCTTACAAACCTGGCCTGTTAGTGGGTCCTGAGGCCAGGAGTTGAGAACCACTGCTTTAAGGCCTCTTTTTCATGGACGGCAAGAGAGGAAATTTCAAAAAGAAAAAAAAAAAGGTTGGGTTTTACTGCTCCTTGGCTTGCCTAGACGGAAGTAAACATAACCACCTGCCATGTTAGTACAGACTACCATGGTTGCACTGCCAGCACTCAACACAGTTCGCTTCAGCAGGCAGCATTGCATCCAAATGCCACCTATACCTATAAATTGGGCAATGCTTAACCACTTGCACTACATGCAGTTGTGGTGAGGTGCTATGGGCTTTCAAGGGTTAAAACAGACATCCAGGAGGTGATATATCATAGTTACATAGTAGGTGAGGTTGAAAAAAGACACAAGTCCATCAAGTCCAACCTATGTGTGTGATTATGTGTTATATCGCATCTGAGCTTTCTGTCAAATGACTCTGGAAAATGATCCACTGCGGATCTCTTTTCAGAGGGATGGGAATGACAGCTGCAAGTAGAAAAAAACCCTAAGAGCCCTTACACACCGAATGCAATTGGCCACAGGTTGAGGCTGGGTTCACACTGCAGCATGGAGCGGCTCACAGCATGGGTCCGGTGCATCCCCGTTAACTATTCCAGGTCCGATTTCAGTCCGAATTTTTGGCTGAATTCAGATCTGAAATGGACCAGAAGACGCACAGGACTCCTGTGCAATTTGCACTGGAACCGCTTCGGAGATGGCTCCATAGAGAGCCAGACACAATCTCCTGACATGCGAATTGGATGCGGATCAATTCGCACTAGTGTGAACCCAGCCTGGTGCATTTTGAACTGCACAGACAGCCCAAAATCAAGGTAATCCTATTGGCATAGTTTACACCATTGCAGTTCAGCGCAGTTAAAAAAAAAAAAAAAAAAAGTAGAGCATGCTGCATTTTTCTGCACCACAAATGCAGGGAATGCGCTATAATCATGCTTTAAATGCACTGCACCACGCCCTTTAAAGTGATTGTAAACGATCACCTTGTAAAACAATCCATTCAGTTTACAATAGAAATACAAGGCAAAACATTTGTGTATAGATATTTAAAAACAATATCAATACCTTTTTTCCCCTTTTTTTATAAGTGATCATATTCCCTCTGTTCTCAGCTGCATAGGAGCTGGGGGGGAGGAGCAGCAACAGTACACTGAGCTTCCCAGTGAAAAGCTGTGCAGGGAAGGCATGTCAGGACAAGTCTGATCATTGGAGGAGAGCAGGCAGAGTTCCCAGCAAAGCTAGAGAACTGAGCACACCGTGCTATCCTGCTTAGGGTGGTCAGTTTTTAATAGGAAAGCAGAGGGACTGACAGGACCACTAGGGATTTCACACAAAGGAAGCAATACACAGAGAACAGGATACCTTTACATACAAGTACATGTTACAGCAGGCACATATCGGGAATATGAAATGTTGGGGTAGCAAACACTTTAAGCCAAGCCCAAAAACATATAGAAAAATGCACTGCTAAGCGCAGCGCAAAACGCATTTAAACGAGCTTCAAATGCATGCAAATATGCAGTCAAAAACGTGGTTATGTGCAGTTTTTGGTGTGAATGAGCCCTAAAAGGCCTGGTCAAACACACCTCCTTTCTTTCTGTGTAGTACAAGTGTGAATGAGGACATCTGTAATGACTGAGTGAGGACTGTGGCCGTTTTTCATCTATGCCTGCAGAAAGCACTGGGAAGCAAACACATATCCGCTAAGAGAAAATTCAAGTTAGACTTAACGGTAACTTGTTTTCCTTAAAGGGGTTGTAAAGGTAAAAATTTTTTCACCTTAATGCATTCTATGCATTAAGGTGAAAAAACTTTTGACAGTACCGCCGCCCCCAGCCCCCCCGTTTTACTTACCTGACGCCTCGAATCTTCGCTCCTCGTCCTCGTCAGCTTCATTGCAGCTCAGCCTGGTCGCTGATTGGCTGCAGTGGATGGATTGAAAGCAGCGCAGCCATTGGCTCGCGCTGCTGTCAATCACATCCGATGACGCGGCGCGCCGGGGGGCGGGGCCGAGTGATACAGCGAGCGGCTATAGCCGCCGGCTGTATCACGGGAGCGCGCCCGCAAGCACTCACCACCGTGCGAGGGAGCTCGCATGAAGGTGGTAAATGCTTGCGGGGAGGAGCTGAAGCAGCCGCCGAGGGACCCCAGAAGACCAGGTTCGGGGCCACTCTGTGCAGAACGAGCTGCACAGTGAAGGTAAGTATAACATGTTTGTTATTTTAAAAAAAAAAAAAAAACATCTTTACAACCCCTTTAAGTCTTTCAGGACAGCACCTGAGAGATAGTGACTCTACTGGACCATATCAAACACCTCCTTCCTCCAGATCTTTAAAGGGAGTCAACTCCCTACCACACATCAGTTGTAGAAGAGAACCTCTGGCCCCAGCTGGAAGACATAAGTTAGTCACAGCATAATACATAGAAACTAAGAGGGCGGGTCATGGCTGTCCTGAAAGACTTATGGAAAACAAGTTACCGGTAAGTCTAACTTGAATTTTCCTAAAGCGTCTTTCAGGACAGCACCTGAGAAGATAACACAGACTTACCCCCTTAGGGTGGGACAACAGCCTGCAGGACCTTCCTGCTAAATGCCTGATCGCTGGCAGATGTGAGGCCCAGCCTGTAATGTCGCACAAAGGTGCGAAAAATTGACCACGTTGCAGCCTTGCAAATTTGTTCAGGGATGGCACCAGCAATTTCTGCCCAAGTGGCCGCAAGCGCTCTGGTTGAGTGTGCAGGAATTCCAGCTGGCGGAGACAAACCTCTATGCCTCGGGATGGATAATTTCAGCCATCTGGCTAATGATCTTTTAAAGGCCTGGTTACCTTTTCTTGTTGCCCGAAAAAAGGACAAATAACGAATCTGTATGTCTAAAGTCATTTGTTATTTCTAGGTAATATGAAAAAAAAGTCTCCTTCTCCCCCGATGGGTTAGAGCAGAAGGTTGGGAGCACAATATCCTGTGAACGATTATGCATTGAGGCTACCTTAGGTAAGAATTTTGGGTCTGTCCTAAGGATAACTCTATCCGGAACCACTGAGAGATAAGGTTCCCTAATTGACAGAGCGTGTAGCTCACTGATCCTGCGTGCTGAAGTAATGACGATCAGGAACACAGCTTTAAGAGTGAGACATTTGAGTGATGCTGCATCCAGAGGTTTAAACTGACTCTTTGCTAGGGTTTGCAGGACTACTGACAGGTCCCATTTTGGGAAACCTTTAACCGGCGCTGGCTTTGATCTTGCAAGAGCTTTAAAAAATCTGACTACCAGCGGTTCAGAGGCCACAGGTTTCTCTAAAAAAAAACTGCTAGTGCAGCAACCTGTACCTTCAAGGTACTGACTAGTAGTCCCCTATCTGCCCCATCCTGTAAGAACTCCAAGATGGAAGCAAGGCTCCTTGGGTCTTGGGTAGATGAATTGCACCATTAGTTATAGACCTTCCAGACTTTAGTATAGATGGCTCGTTACTTTTTTCCTACTCAATAGCAATGTTGCAACTAGACGATCTGAGAACCCCTTACTCTTTAGGAGCTGCTCTTCAGATACCATTCTGCAAGCGACAGCCTGGCCACTTCTGGGTGATTTACTGGACCTTGGATTGGTAAATCTTGCCTGAGAGGTAGATGCCAACAAAGTTTGGTCACCATCCCCAGAACGGTCGAGAACCAGGCCCTTTTTGGCCAAAATGAGTAATTAGAATGATTGCTACTCCTTCCCGTTGGATCTTCTTTAATAACGGTGGGATTAGCTGGAATGGGGGAAAAGCGTAGCAAAAGTGAAATCTCCACGGATGGGCCAGGGCATCTGTCCCTAGTGACCCGTCGAGATTGTTCAGAGAAAAGTAACAAGGGACCTGAGCATTCTCCTTCGAGCGACCAGATACACCCCTGGCTGTCCCCACATCCTGGAAAGCACCACAGAGACCTCTGGATTCAGAGACCACTCTGCCTCCTGAATGGGGTACCTGTTTAGGAAGTCCGCCACTCTGTTCAGGGTCCCCTTTAGGTGGAATGCCAACAAGGATAGTAAATGTTTCTTTGCCCATATAAGGATCTCTGTTACCTGTGCTTCTAAGGATCTGCTCCTTGCAGATGCACATGATAATACTGGAGATCTTGTGCGAATATCACTAGAGATAAAGCGATCGCCTTCAACTCTCTCCAATTTGAGGACCTTATTGCTTCCTTCTTGGACCAACTTCCCTGGGCAAAGTTTTCCTCTAGGTGGGCCCCTGATCCCCAAGAGCTGGGGTCCGTTGTTAGTCTTCTTTCGACTGGGAAGCCCCAAGCCAGGCCCCTTGATAGGATCTCCTGATTCCTCCACCACCATAGTGACCTTTTCACCTTGGTTGGAATCTTCACCTTCATGTCCAGGGATCTTAAGCTGTGATCCCATGACCTTAGGAGAAAGGCTTGTAGACTCCTGAAGTGTAGTCTTGCCCACTGAATAGCTGGCATTGTTGAAATCAGGACCCCTAATGCTGACATTAATTGCCTTACTGTTATCGGTTGGTGGGTCTGCAGCATAGCAGCCGTGCACCGAACCTTGTCCTTTTCTTGCGGGAGAAAAATTTTCTGTTCTTTCAAATTGATTCAATAGCCCAGAAATCCCAACCTCCTGGGACGGGTCTAGGGAGGACTTCTGGAGTTTCAGAATCCAACCCAGAGACTCCAGATGGTTGCGTGCTTTGACTAAGTCTTGCTGTAACCTCTCCCCTGAGGGATGCCCTGTAGTCACTTTGGTGAAAATCCATGCGGATAACAGACCAAATGGTAAGGCCCTGAACTGTAGATGGTGAAAAACGCCTTCCATATCTACTGCCAAACTGAGATACCTCTGGGACTAGGGTGAAATTGGGACATGCAAATATGCATCCCTTAGCTCTACTGACGCTATGTAACATTCTGGGGTCAGTAGATTTCTGACTGAAAAAATAGAGTACATCTTAAACCTTCTGTACTTCACGGATTTGTTACGAGGTTTTGGGTTGAGGATCAATCAGAATTTTCCCGTTGGTTTTTTTTACCAAGAAAATGTGAGAATAAAATCCCTGTTGCCGCTCTCCTGGTGCCACTTGGACCACTACACCCTGCTGCATCAGCTCCTTTAACCACTTCAGCCAAGGAAGATTTGGCTGCTCAACGACCAGGTCATTTTTTGCGATACGGCACTGCATTGCTTTAACTGACAATTACGTGATCGTGCGACGCTGTACCCAAACAAAATTGAGGTCCTTTTTTCCCCACAAATAGAGCTTTATTTTGATGGTATTTGATCACCTTTGCGTGTTTTTTTGCGCTATAAACAAAAAAAGGAGCGACAATTTTGAAAAAAAACAAAAAAAACACTATCTTTAACTTTTTGCTAAAATACATATCCCAATTTTTTTTTTTTTTTAAAAAAAACAAAATATTTTCCTCAGTTTAGGTCGATATGTATTCTACATATTTTTGGTAAAAAAATAAATAAATAAAATAAGCTTATATTAATTGGTTTGCGCAAAAGTTATAGTGTCTACAAAATAGGGGATAGATTTATGGCATTTTTATTATTTTTTACTAGTAATGGCGTTGATCTGCGATTTTTATCGGGACTATGATATGATATTGCGCGCGGACAAAATTGGACACTTGACACATTTTTAAAACCATTGATAATTATACAGCGATCAGTTCTATAAAATGCACCGATTACTGTATAAATGTCACTGTCAGGGAAGGGTTTTACACTAGGGGGCGATCAAGGGGTTAACTGTGTTCCTTAGGTGTGTTCTAACTGTGTAACACGATCTCTCTCCTCTCCCCTGAGAGAACTCAGTGTGTTTACACACAGGTCCCGGTTCTCGCTCTGTCATGGGTGCCCGGCGGTCATCGCGCCCGCCGAGCACTGGCATCAGCTCCGGGCACACGCTGTGGGTGCACGCCTCCTACAGCGTCTTAAAGGCCCGACATACAGCTACGACGGTTCGCCCAGGGAGCCATTCTACCACAGTATAACTGCGGCGGCCGGTCGGGAACTGGTTAATAAGGACTTCATGGCCAGGGCTTTCACTGGATTGTTTGGGGAATTCGTCACAAAAAATCTTCTTGGGGGAGATTCCGTAAACTCTATTGCGAAGCCTTGAGAAAGAGTGGTCAGGATGAACTGATTTGACGTTATGCCTGACCACTGCGGAAGTAAACTTTGCAGCTTTCCGTCCACCCGCAGGGTCAAGTCATTGGGATTATTCGGTTTGCGCAGGAGGATGGAAAAGGATTCCGCCCTTGCCTTTAGCTTTTTGCGCAGTCCAATTCTTCCTCCTCCCCTGGGACTTATCCTGCTCCTGAGCTTTCGGAGGTCGAAAAAGGCGCTTCGGGGGTTATTTCTTCTTCTTTACTGGAAAGGATTTCTTCCTATCGGCTGTCCTGTCCAGGATGGTATCTAGATCAGAACCAAAGAGAAGGTCACCCAAAAAGGGAATCCCACAGAGTTTACTCTTCTACGCCACATCGCCTGCCCAAGTCTTCAGCCACAACGCTCTTCTTGCAGAATTTGTTAGGGCTGTTGATCTACCAGACATTCTAATTGCCTCAGCTGAAGCATCCGCCATATAGGCTACCGTGGAGGACAAGGTAGTAAAAGAATCCCAAATTTCCTGTTTGGGTGAATCTGCTAATACATGAGCTTTCAGCTGGTTAACCCAATATTCCAGGTTTCTAGCTACACATGTCGTAGCCATGGCTGGCTTTAAATTGCTCATGATCGATTGCCAAGATCTCTTGAGCAAAAGATCCAATCGCTTGTCCATCGGATTCCTTAGGATCCCCATGTCTTCAAAGGCTACATCAGTGGACCTAGAGACCTTGGAGAAGGCAGCGTCGAGCTTTGGGACTTTGTTCCATTCCTCGAAAAGAAAGCGTCTTGTGGGCTCTCGAGAAAAAAGTTTTTTGCTCCGGATCTTGCCATTCCTTCTTTGTGGAATCTGAGATGACAGAATGCACCGGAAATGTTCACCCCTTAGGCTCACTTAGACCTGCTTACATAAGGTCATGTAGTGCAAGTTCCTTTTTCTCTTCGCTTAGGCCAAGAGTAACATGTATGGCTCTAAGGAGACCATGAACTTCCTCCAGGGATAGCATAAACTTGGAGGGGGCCACTTCTGCCCCCTCACCCTCCTCCTCTTCCGAACTGTCATTGGAAGGTGCAGGGGATTGTTTTTCCCTGATAGACAGACTGTCAGACAGAGTTTCTACCACTGAGACAGAAAGTGAACCCTAGGAGGACTCTGATGTGGAGGGCTGACTCACAGCCGGATTAACTGAGTGTTAATCAGGGAATGATTGAATCGTGGCATAAAGTTCCTTCTTTACCGAGGCAAAAAAGTCATCACACACGGAAGCAGTTTCCTCTTTCACTAAAGAAGTAGTAAAAGTACTGCATGAGGCTTTTTTCCAATTTTCTCCCATCTTGGCCTTGCATGAGGGGCATTTCGTTTTTCCCAAGTCAGAGCTTTTGGCCTGAGAGAAAAAATATAAAAAAGGGAAAAAAACAGGGGACCCTTGGTGAGACCCAGTCTCTGCTTGTGGACCCCCCATAAGGTGCACTAAGAGGGGAAGAAACACAGCCTCCAGTGCCCAGACAGGCCCCCACCACCAGGGGGAAAAAAAAAAAGAAGACCTGGAACCCCAGGAAAGGAAAGGGCAGACTTAGTTAACTGCCCCCTACCTAAGCCTTGCTGGTGCCTGTCCCCACCACTGTAGACACCGTGTCTCCCATACCGGGTGTGCAGCGCTCCACTTGTGGCTTTGCATGCCACTTCCGGACTCCCATAGTGCCGCTGCACCGGACCGGAGGCAGAAACAGGTGCCAGCTCCTGCCCTGCCTCCTCCCCCTGTGCCCGGCCGAAAAGAAATCACACTGGGTGCCGACCCAGTGACCCGCTCATAGGTACATCACTTCCGGCGCAGCTGAGACTCTACTCGGCCTCTGCAAAAATGGCAGCAGCACATGCAGCCGTCGCTTCTGGAAGCCTGGAGCAGGGTCACTGGACCACACGGCTCTCCTCGAGCACCTAGGAGGAAAAGAGGAGCCCGTCCTTACCGCTGTAGAGACCCTGGTAAGGCGGGAGGGCTGGGGTCCTAGAAAAAAGGTGAGGAAACCCCTGTCTCTCAGGACCACCCTAAAAGATCATGGCTCCCCCACAAAAGATGTTCCCTCTGGGCCAGAAGAAACACAAGAACTGATGTGTTTTAGGGAGTTGCATCCCTTTAAAGATCTGGAGGAAGGTGTTTCCTATAGTCCAGTGGATGGAGTCACTATCTCTCAGATGCTGTCCTGAAAGACGCTTTGGAAAAACCCATTAAACTTACCGGTAACGGTATTTCCATGAATCTTCCAGGACAGCTACTTGAGAGATGATTGGCTCCGCCCTCTATAGGAAACACAAATCAGACACAATTTAAAAGGCCCCTCCCTCTCATCTGACCCTCAGTTGTTTGAAGATCAAGTAAACCTCCACCAAAAGTGCATTCGGCAGAGGAATAACAGAAACACACTAAAACACCACCACCCAATAAAACACCACCACCCGATAAACAATAGGAGACCAGTGAATACAGAATAGGGTGGGAATATAGACGCTGTCCTGGAAGATTCATAGAAATACCGTTACCGGTAAGTCTAACGGGGGTTTTTCCCCCTCATCTTCCAGGACAGCTACTTGAGAGGATAAGCAAGATTCTATACCTTAGGGAGGGACGACAGTCTGAAGTACTTTCCTACCAAAGGAGAGGTCCTGGCTGGAGAGCATCTGGACTCTATAATGCTTGATAAATACATGAGGAGGACCAGACTGCAGCTTTAGAAGTTTCTTCCCATGATGCTCCCGCTCTTTCTGCCTATGACACGGCCAAAGATCTTGTTGAATGAGCTCTAACTCTGGAAGGAGGGGTGTGACATGACGCTCTGTAAGCTTCACAAATTGCTTCCCTAATTCATCTGGAAATGGAACTTTTAGATGCTTTGGTCCCCTTCTTGGGGCCACTGAACAACACTAAGAGTTGGGAGGATCTCCTAAATGCACTAGACCTTTCTAAATAAAGCAGAAGGCATCTCTTCACGTCCAAAAAACTAAATCTTTCCTCTTCCGCATTCTTGGGGGAGGAACAAAACTTGGAAGAACGATCTCCTGGGACTTGTGAAAGCTGGAAGAAACTTTGGGCAAGTACCATTTGGGCCTAATCACTACCCTATCCTCTAAATCCTCAGGAAAGGGTCCTTACAGGAAAGGGATTCTAGACCAGAAATCCTTCTCCCCAACGTAATAGCCAAAAGAAAGGTAATCTTTAAGGAAATCAATTTCAGAGAGGCCTCATGCAATGGCTCAAAAGGAGCCCTAATAAGAGCAAAAAGAAAAGAGAAAAAAAACGACAGATCCCAGGGAGGATTCTGTTTAACAGCCCTGGGTGTACGCCTAGTTCTGGCTGAAAGGAACCTCTTGGCCAAAGGGTCCTTAGCTAGTCTTCTTTCTGCAAACAGAGACAGGGCAGCAACCTGAACCCTAAGGGTGCTGACAAAAAGTCCTTTCTCCACTCCTCTCTGTAAAAAAATCGAGTATAAAATGGAGTAGAGAAAGAATCCATTCCTGTCTTCTGCCAGGAAACAAAAGTTTTCCAAACTTTCCCATAGATCTTTCTTGTGACTAACTTAAGGCTGTCCAGGATAGTCTCAATAACCCTCTCTGAACACCCCCTTAACTGTAGGATGTGCCGCTCCAGGCCATCAAATGGAAGGTCTGAGGGTTTGGATGGAGTACCGGCCCCTGACTGAGAAGACCCCTCAGCTCCGGCAGGGGCCAGGGGTGTTCTACTGAGAGCTCTCAGTGAGGAGAACCAACTCCTCCGCCAGAACATTCGCTGTCCCACTTATGTGCACCACCCTGACTGAAAAGACATTGTTCTCTGCCCAGGACAGAATCTGCTGGCTTAACATTAGAAGAGTATCCAAGTGAGTGCCCCCTTGCTTGTTTAGGGACGCCATGGTCGTGGCATTGTCTGAAAAAATCAACAGGTCTTTTGAGTTGACCCTTTCCTCCAGAGCAATTAAAGCCTTCCCCACTGCTAAGGCTTCATGCACACGAGACGCTGGTGCAAACTCTGCTGAACACGTTTTTAAAAGCTGAAACCGAGTTTAGAAACGCCCGTTTTGCAGCGTTTGCATGCCGCGTTTAGCTGCGTTTGCGTCTAGAAGCGTCTGCAGAGCAGAGAATGACATTTTGCGACCCAAACTTTTCTGCAGCAGAGAATGACATTTTCCGACCCAAATTTGGGGCCCCATATCTCGGGGCCACTTGGTGCTATGAACCCCAAATTTGGATATATTATATTGTTAGTCCAACTGTGTTAGCACACTAAATTTGTGATTCCTAGCACCAAGTGGCCCCGAGATATGGGACCCCAAATTCAGGTCGGAAAATGTCATTCTCTGCTGCAGAAAAGTGCTTGACATTTTGCGACCCGATTTGGGGCCCCATATCTCGGGGCCACTTAGTGGTAGGAACCCCAACTTTGGTGTTCTAACACAGTTGGACTAACCCTATAACACATCCAAACTTGGGGTTCCTAGCACTAAGTGGCCCCGAGATATGGGGCCCCAAAGTCAGGTCGGAAAATGTCATTCTCTGCTGCAGAAAAGTGCTTGACATTTTGTGATCCGATTTGGGGCCCCATATCTCGGGGCCACTTGGTACTAGGAACCCCAAATTTGGATATGTTATATTATTAGTCCAACTATGTTAGCACACCAAATTTGGTGTTCCTAGCACCAAGTGGCCCCGAGATATGGGGCCCCAAATTTGGGTTGCAAAATGTCAAGCACTTTTCTGCAGCAGAGAATGACATTTTCCGACCTGACTTTGGGACCCCATATCTCGGGGCCACTAGGAACCCCAAAATTTGATATGTTGTAGTGCTAGGTCCACTGTGTTTGCACACCAAATTTGGGGTTCCTATCATCAAGTAGCCCTGAGATATGGGGCCCCAAAGTCGGGCTGTAAAAACACTTATAAACGCAAACGCGGTACCGGCGTTTAGCCGCGTTTGGCGTCTGAAACGTGGAAAACTTTTGCGTCTGAACCCATTTTTTTGCTTCTGGAAAAATTAGGTTAAACGCAACTGCCTAAAAGCACCAAAAAACGAGACTGTGTACATGGACACATAGGATAACATTGAATGGGTTCAGGGGCAGTTGAAAAAGGTGTCCAACTGCCTCTGAACATGAGTTTAACAGCGTCTTGTGTGCATGAGGCCTTACAGTTCTCTGAAATCCGACGACTGGCATGCCTCCTCTGGCAGCCAGGCTCCCGAGTGAGCTCCCCAGCCCCACAGACTGGCATCTGTAGTCATTTTCATTGGGGAACACTGTGCCCAGTCCTTCCCTCCCTGCAGATGTTCCCGTTGCTCCCACCAGGACAGATTGAGAAAATCCTCTCTTGGAAGCTGTATGAGCTGATTCAAAGAGCTTTTTCTGCGATCCCAATGATGCAGAAGAAATGCCTGAAGGGGCCTGGAATGCAATTGGGCCCATGGCACCCCCGGAATGGCTGCAGTCATTAAGCCCATTAACTGCATGATCTGACGAAGGGAGGCCTATGGGAGCAACCTGAAGTTCTGCACTGAGAGAAGAATCTTTCAAATCTTTTCTTCCGGAATAATCTTTTGTGCAACTGTGTCTATTAGGTAACGAGGCAAGACTTCTGCTGATTGACCTTCCACCCCAATTTCTGAAAGGTCCGTAAGATCAATTGCAGATCCTGAACTAGGCTCTCTTTCTCTCAGGCAAAGACCAAAAAAATCGCCTAAATATGGAAGGATCGATACCCTCTGTATTCGAAAATAGGCCATGACTTCGGCCATGATTTTCGTGAAAATCCTTGGTGCTGCCGAGAGACCAAAAGGGAGGGCTCTGAACGGCCAATGACTTGGACCATTCTCAATGAGAACTGCATATCTGAGGACCTTTTGATGATTCTGGCAGATTGGTACATGAAGGTAAGCGTCCTGAAGATCCAGGGTTACCAGTAACACTCCTGGTAATAACAGATTCCTTACAGAATAAATGTTTTCCATCCGGAATGGTCTGTAGTCTATGAATCTGTTCAGGACGCTTAATTTGATGACCATCCGAAACCCACCCAAAGCCTTTCTTAACAGAAAGACGTGAGAATAAAATCCTCTGAATTTTTGATCTTCCGGAACGGGAGAAATAGCCCCCTCCGTTTCCCACATCGCAATCAGATTCACCATGGCCTGCCGTCCTTCTAGGTCCCTTGGCAGATGGGTAAGAAAAAACTCTGGGGTGGGGGGCTTTTAAATTCCAACCTGTAACCTTTTTATATCATTTGGGGGATAAAAGTATTGCTGGTAATCTCTGCCCATTTCTTAATGAAATGGGACAATCTCCCTCCTACCCCCGCTCTGGCGTCCCTGGGGATTTTTGGTAGGGGCTGAAGGAGCAAAGAGTGCCTCCCTTTTTGCTTGTATTTGTTAAATGACCACTTCTTCTTTGCCTGTTGCCTATTGGTCTTAAAATTAACTTTGTTCTGAAAGCCACAAAAAGGCCTCTTATTCTGGGGCTTATTCTTTTGAGAAGATGGAAACCGGTTACTCTTCCCTGAGGAACGAACTAGGACTTCCTCTAAGGAAGAACTGAAGAAGAGCTTGCCCTCAAAGGGTATGCCGCAAAGTTTATTCTTGGAGGCAAGATCACCTTCCCAAGAAGGGAATTCTTGGGAAGGTGAATCCTTGCAACACAGGTGGATGCTACAGCTGGCCCTAAAGAAAAAGCAGAGGCATCCCAGGCCTTATGTAATAAAGAGTCGGTCTTCCTATCTATCTGATCCTTAAGGACTCCAGAGTCCTCAAATGAAAGATCTGACTTTTTAGATACTTGTGACATAGGAGCATCTTATCTAGGACATTTGAGAACTCCTCAAAATCCAACTGAAAGGGAAACCTCTTATGTCCTCTAGACCGGAACAACCTTCTTTCAGGTTCTTTCCACTCAGAAAGGATCATGTCCTTGAGTGAATGATGCACAGGAAAAGACCTAGTTTTCTGTCCTTGTAGACCTCTGTACATCTTATCCTGAACAGACTGGGCTTGCTGAGGCATCTCAATCTGTTCAGAAGTATATATTGACTTATATAGTTTGTCAATATCTTCAACTGGGAAAAGATACCTAGTTGAGCTACCAGTATCCTCATCCTCTGATGCAGACTCCTCATCAGACGTAGATACCGGATTCTCACCTTCTTCCAGGTCAGAAACATTACTTGAACTAACGGTCTTTGATACTAAGAGAGGTAGAGATCTAGCTGAGACTGAAGGCTCCTGAGTCACAGACTTAGATGTGGAAGGACCTAGCCCGGCTACTTTGTTGTCAAAGGACCAAAAAAAGCCACTACCTCCTTCATAGAAGTCATCAACTCCTTTATAGAGGCAGTAGACCCAGAACCTGCCTTTGACGGAATACAATCCTCACAAAATAGCTTCTTCCAACTATCAGAAAGCCTGGCTCTACAGTTCCCACATTTTTTCTTTACAGGTTTATCAACCTAGAAAAAAAACAGAAAATAAAACCATAAAAAAGGCTTATACAGACCCCCCTGCTGCAGTAGCTCTTTATTCACAGATAAGGGCTTACCTTGAGGGCAGTATTGGACCTATCTCAACTCGAGCAGGTGCTTCATGCTCAGTCCTGTCCTCAGATTCCATAGAGGAGAGTGTAAACCAGCTGGTGAGACTCCTCTGACCACCGCTGCACTGTTAAACTAGTCTGCCCTGTATTTGACAGACTGTTTCCAAAGCAGTGAGTCCCCTGGATTGTACCACGCTGAGATCCTTTAGGAAAACAGCGTCCAGGAAGTGCGTCATGTCACTTCTGGTTCCATCTTGCCGCATCACCGGAAGTCCTCAGACTCCATTTTGGTACACCCAACGCAGGGAAGACACGAGGAAGATGCTCCACACAGCTAGATGCTGGACATGGAAGGGAGTTGCCGCTGCTAAACCACCAGAGAGGCAAGTAACCCAATACACATAGGGAGCCCTTCTCGGTCTATAAACATAGAAAAACACCCCAGACATGGCCACAACCAGTCCCGGTTATCACCAACAGAAGGGGGTCCACCAACCACAGTTACCAGACCTATAAAAAACACAAACACTACTGTGTGCTCCTGGAGGGTCTGGAAACACAAAACAACTGAGGTTCAGAGGAGAGGGAGGGGCCTTTTAAATTGTGTCTGATTTGTGTTTCCTGTAGAGGGCGGAGCCAATCATCTCTCAAGTAGCTGTCCTGGAAGATGAGGGGGGGGGGGAAAAAAGGTATTTTATGGCATTTCCAAATGAAAATCAGTTAAAAAATAACATGCAGGCTGTATGACTATTATAAGAGAAGTGTGGGAATCAAACAAAACAAACACATACTCACCTAGATGGCTGCAGCATGGATCTGAGCTGCAGCTGTACCCCACCGGCTCTACACTGAGAACTGAGCGATAGCAGGCTGCCGATTGCTCACTTCTTGTGTCTGCACAGACATTTGCAGACAGCTAGCTCTAGCCCACTGTCAACTGAATCTGGGTCATGGGAGTGCAGAACTAACCCACAGAAGTATGGACAAAGGAGCTTTGACCATTCTTCTCCTTTATAACATAAAAAGATGTGAGACTTCAGTTGGGGTTTAGGACCTGTGTTAACAGGCTTTGGGTCTGTGTCAATCACATCCATTTTACAGGCTTCTAAATTTGTTTAGACTTCCAAAAGACCTATAGACTTGTATGAAAATGCAAAAACTGCTTGAAGCGAACATAGTCTATTGAAATAGACCCTTGATGTGTAGGCTTGGCAATGTCAGGAGGACATCTCTTATCGTTTTCTACTTACAATGATAATTATTTTGGCTTGTGGCTGCAATGTGTTGATGAGTTTTATGATGGCTTCCACTCCTCCGGCCACTTCATCTGCAGAATTTTCATGGTTATTGGTGCCAATCCATAAAACAATAACCTATAGAATTAGGACAATTTATTTAGACTGCAAATTGTGTATTTTGACTTTTTTTTTTTTTTTACAGATTGGGTCAAAAATATCTAACAAGTTTTCTTACTTTCGGTTTGATATTCTCTAGTTCTCCAGTTTGAAGCCTCCAAAGGACGTGGCGTGTGGTGTCCCCACCAATGCCGAAGTTCAGTGCATGCAGTGGAGAGAACAATTCCCTCCAAATCTGTTGGAAGATATAGGGAGATTAAATCTTATTGTACGATTACAAAACCTGAAAATAAAATATTGCTTTTAAACTCCACAATGAGACCAAAACAGGCAGATTGTGAACATTTATTTAGACTGCATCTACCTACCTTATAAGATATTAAAATGCATTGTGCAACTTATGGTAAAATTACTACATTACATCTTTTTTGACTGTGCCTTCAACCATCATGTTTATTCTTTGCTACTGACTGTTGCTTTTTTCCCAGCCCCTGAACCCTAACAGCCTGCTATATATATCCAAAGCCTGGGTTTGCCCCGAATTTTGACTTTAAGGCCCCAAGCACACAGGATGTTTTTTTTTTCCCCCCTTTTGGATGCCTTTGCTCCAGGGGAGAAAAAAGCAGAGGTAAAACGCACCTAAAGCCACGTTTTGCAAATGCATTTAGGCGTGTCAAACATCTGGGCGCTCACCCTCCATTGGCCAGAATATTAATTTATTCTGGCCATTGGAATGAATGCTCATGCGCAAAATGCACCTAGCGTTTAGGCATGCTTAGACATGTTTACACATGCTTAGGTGCATTGGGCCTTATTTTGTGGCAAAATGCTCATCTCCTTAATGCGTTGCCACTGGGTTTTTTCTTTCTGTAACCCACCTAGGTGTGCAAGGACACACAGGCTAACATAGAAGGGAATTTAGAAAAAAATGCCTTGAACAGCCATGTTTTTAATGCCTTGTGTGCATGAAGCCTTGAATTTAAGTTTGGACTTTGGAACAGATCTGGTTAGAATTGGGAGCTTTGGAATGCATTGTGTTCTAAAGCTACACACAGAGGGTGGAAAGCATGTGGAAGGTGATTGCAGAATTCAATCATTACAGAGTTCTTATTTGGAAGATAAGACAACAAGTAGAATTAAGAAAGAAAAATACTTAAAGGGTAAGTTCAAAAAAAAAAAAAAAAAAGAAAAAAAGGAAGTGGATTTATTATTCTACAGGAGTCTGCAACACATTGCAATTGCAATCAGTGGATCCCATGTGCAATGTTGGACTCCTGCAGACTCTTCCTTTAGCTTTCTGCCGGCACCTCTGTATGGACTTTCAGGCAGAGAGCTGGAGGAAGTGGAGGATATGCAGGATAAGCGAGATAAAGGGGTTAATATACAGGCACAACAAAAACAGGATGCGTGGTGGTGGTGGTGATGTTATAAAAAAAGTGATCCCACAATAACATTTACTAACCCCCTACCTTGAATCTGCTGCTACGTTAACAAATTAACCCCCATCGTGAAAGAAAGGGGAAGGCCCTCAAATGTAAACAGTAGTACTATTTATAATTGTGTTTGCTTTGACTGGCCACCTCAGTGATCACAGGGCACAGAGCCACTCTGATTGGTTCTATGCATATTTCCTAAGATCTGCACTGTTCAATGACAATGCGATTATAGGCACTTGTTTGTGCACACACACCATGTAAACATGGTGGCGTTTAAAAAAGGCACTCCAGAACACCACGGCCACCACTCTTACCAGCCTGTATATACCCCTTCACTACCAGGCCATTTTTCATTGCTGTGATAGTCTAACAGAAGTTCAGTCAATTTTGTGAAACATGACTTTTTTTTTGTTGTATTTAATAACTGCATGTTTTTTTTTTTTTGTTTTTTTTTACTATATAGAAGGAAATGAAAACAGAATTTGAAAAAAAAACTGTCTTCCTTACTTTTTTATTAAATAAAAATACCAGGACAGTACAAACACACCCAAAATGACCCCTTTTTTAGAAGGTAGACATCGCAAGGTGATCTCATTTATAGGTTGAAAAGTCATCTCTACAGCACAATCTATACATTCTGCCCTTGCTATAAATACTGTTTGCGTTAACCCTTTTGCTGCTAGAGTTGTTTTTTGCACAGCCTGATTCACACCTATGCATTTTTTAGTGCATTTTCAGTTTTGCAGAAACACACTAAAGTCCATTTAACATGATTTCCTATGAATGTAGTTCACATCTGTGCATTTTATGGAAAGGGCCAGGGTTTTTTTTCTTGTTTTTTGTTCCATAAACATCAATGGTTTAAAGATGTGTATTGAAAAAACGCAAAATGCACCTGCAGTATGCAAACTGCAACCTGCACAAGTGTGAATCAGGCCTTAGTGTGTAATGTTAATGGGCAGGACAAAGGCAGTTTTCATTATGAGTGTGTGTACTGGAGGAGGAATAAAAGAGAAAGACGTGCGTGTTCAATATGAAAAGACTGATCTGTGTGCTGGAGGTGGGATCTCATTGGGGAAAGACCAGTCCTCTGACTTATTCAACTGTGTCTGTATTCACTTGTTTAGTCTTTAACAAAATAAGGAAAAATATAAAAAAACACTATATAAAAAATGCAGTACATTATAATATGTATTAGATATAAATCCTAAAAATAAGCAGCTTAGCATGTTTTAGAGGCAACCTACTTACAAAAAAGAAAAAACGCTTATTACCTCATACTGCTGCATTAACTGCACCATGGAGTCACCTACAAACAAGACATCTGGTTCTTTGTCCTTGCAGTCCAATACAAACCTGTTGTGCTGAAAGAGTGAAAATAAATTGTTTCAATTAAACATTTTTAGAAGTAATTACATTACATTGTTATTCTCAAACAATAAAAAAACCTACAGCTTTTTCATGTATGTTGTTAATGTGCACCTGTTAGAGGACAAGTATGTAAGTTTCCATACCTGACTTCTTCCTTTATAGATGTTAGTTTCCTGCATGTCACGTTGAGACTTTGCCTTTTAATGCTTACCGAAACACTGACATGTTAAAGCTCTGGCACCTATAGTTACCTAATCTTCAGTTCTGTCCCCAGCACTCTTATTGATCCAGCGGTGCGGCGCCCCTCCTATTTCAGGTTAAATGGCACTTTGCATTATTCAATCCACTTCCTGTGAGCACAGGGCATCAAGAGGGGAACCACCATAGTGTAGTATCTTTTATTAGTTTTTATTTTATTAGCATCTTTTATTAGTTTAAAAAGAATTGCTGCCATTACACTTACATAGGTAAGGCAAAGAACTGCATATAAACCCAGAAGCACCGCGCTGCGTGCGCTCCATGGGCCAAAAGTGACGTCACCTGGAAGTCCTGTCCTGGGAGCGCACGCAGCTTCCGGGTTTATATGCGATTCTTTGCTTTACCTATGTAAGTGTAATGGCAGCAATTTTTTTTAACTAATGAAATAAAATTTAACAAAAGATACTACGCTATGGTGGTTCCCCTATTATCTATTTGAGAGTGCCTAGGAGGATTGATTACACTGTGGTGGCTGGAGGAGAGGCGTGGAGAGAGAGTGACATCTGGTGGCCAACACAGAACATTACCCAGGAGGGTGAATCCCACAAGCACATTTGACTCATTGCTCTACGGTGTACAGCATAGGGTCAATTGCTCTCTGGTGAGTGTGGAAAAAAAGCACAAATTGTTTTGCATGGAGCACAGAGAAGATTCCATGTAATTTCACACAGCACTTATGAACTATTTTGGCAAGAGCACTTTGCCTTGGATGTATGGACTGGTTATTCACTAGAGCAGCGTCTAACAGGTCATGTTTTCAGGATTTCCCTCAGATGAAACGGCTGTGGTAATTACTAAGGCAGTAAAACTGATCAAATCACCTGTGCAAAATTATGGAAATCCTGAAAACATGACCTGTCGGGGCGCCTTGAGGACTGAAATTGGGAAACACTGCACTAGCGGACTTTATTATATTATTTTGAGCACTCTTTTTGGACAGCCGGTCACACTGATAATCATTGAAAACTACAATTGCATTTGCATGATGGGAATTTAATTTGTTTCAGCAGGCTGTGAAAGTGACACTGCTGTTCCTTAATCCCTCCTCATGATTCCTGGGCTTAGCTCCATTACCCTGTATTCATTGATGATGTCACAAGGTAAATGTAGCACAGACTATGCAAATGTAGATTGAATAACATGCTAGTATTTATTCTAGCCGAGAACAAGAAGAATTTAGGAGATTTTTAAACTTCTAACCCAGCTTTAATAATTTAGTAGCACAGGATAAGCCTGTTTATTGTCACATTTCAATACTGTTGAAAATTAAGCATCTGCAAACAATAGGAGTGCAAGTCTTTTATTTATAAGAAAAAAAACTGCCCAAAAATTCCCCAGTATTACCTGAGAGAGCCACCGGTCATCCCCGTGTACATCCTCAGCAGCATGAGGGACAGCAGCAGAGTTTGTGTCCCCCTGACTCATTATGCAGACAATCTGCCTGTAAAAACAAAAACGTGTACATGAGTTATATGTGGTAATTAAAACAAAATACAACGCAAACGGGTATACTGATATATAAAAAAAAAATGCACAGCAATTTGCCCACTGTAAGTGCAAGTACATTCTTTTTGTGCAAAATAGCAAATGTTATTAGGCTATTTTCTGTGCTAGCTGAATATTTTTTATTGTTTTAAACAGAAAAAATACTGCATTTGGCCACCATATTGGTGCTAAGTATCTTTACTTAATACAACCATCGACAGGAGCTCTTTAGAGCGGTTGAAGAGAATGGTGGAAGCCTGCTGAAGGAAGAAATTAGGTCAGTATTACAGCTTCTTTCTCTACCCCTAGACTAGGGCTAGGTTCACACTAGCCTGCAAGGCAAAACACAGAGTGTTATCGTGCAGGCTAGAGCAGTGTCAGCCCCAGCTGGGAGTATTGTGATGTGCGTTTCGGAGCACCACACCACACCTTCTTTTTTAAAATGTATTTCAAGTGTCCAATAGTGAAGCCTCATTTGTTGTGCTCCTCTGTGGGGACATGCAGTGCAGTAAAATAAAGACATGCTGATTTTTTTTCTGCACTGCAGGGCATGGCACACAATCCTTGGGGTGCGAAAGGGCCTCATAGAAAAAAAAATTGTTTGTCTACCCTTATCCAGTGCAGAAATACGCAGTCACATAGTGTGAATGGGCCCACTGCAAGGGTGTAATTCAGCTTTAAAAAGGGGAACTAAACTTGCACTGTCTTGGCATGTTAAGAACAGATAAGGACTGTACACTGCACTGAACCTTGTACCTAGAAAACAAAAAGTCACCAGGAGCTGCAGAAAATATCTTTTGACTGTGTGCATGGCACTGTCCTAATCTATTCTCATTAGTGATGAGCTCAGTCATGTTCACATTCTACACCAGTCCGTCTCCACCTGAGTGAGCCCCCAAGGAAGCTTTCAGTGTAATGAAGACTAGAGGTATTGAAAATAATGGTAGAATCGATGCATCGCGATGCAGTCTTAAACGATTCTGCATCGATGCAGAGAACGGCTGCATTGCAATTTAATCAATGATGCCATCGGCCCCTGTCAAAGTCCTCCCCTCTCTGCCTAAATGTATATGTGTGATCACACACAGTGGGGATGTCCTGCTATAACACTGACCTTGGATCTGAAACACCCGGCGGCCGTTGTAACAGTCCTGCCTGCTAGACCGTCTCCTAGGATAGATGACACATTGATCCAATGCCGGAAAAACATTTTATTTCACATTTAAAATTTTTATTGTGTGCACCAGTAAGGACAAAACAAATCCCAATGTTGGGAAATGTAATCAGTGTGACGTGTATCATTGGAGCCAGTCTAGGAGGTGGGACTTTGTTACAGCAGCCGCTGGGCAATTCAAATCCAAGCTTTGTGTAACAGCAGGAGATCGCTGCTCTGTGTGAACCAGGTACTGATGAGGATGCATTGATGGGCACTGGTAGGCTGCACTGATGAGGCTGCATCGATGGGCACTGATGAGGATGCACTGATGGCCACATATAAGTCATATCTTTGACAGGATAATCGTAATCAAATCAAATCGTGACCAGTGAAGGTGCGCACCTCTACTGAGGACGGACTAGAATCTGAACATGCCTGAACTCATCGCTGCCCGGTAAGTTGCTGGAGGCAGTGCAAAGCCTTGTTCACATGGGAATACCTAAAGTGGAAGTCCATGCAAAATCTAAAATCCCTGCATCTATAGACACCAGGGATCCAACATTAACCTCTCTATCACTGTAAAGAAAAATTGAGTATACATACCTTTCTGAAAGCCGATCTAACCCGTGTCGACCGGATCCCACGCTGAACTGTCGGCAGAGGAGACGGAGGACAATGGAAGCCCCATAGTAACTCTATGGGTGACGTCACTTCCCAATTATTTCACAGCCGTTGTTGTCCATGTCCTCTGCAGAGCTTCCGGCGCTGGAGATCTGGCCGGAACGGGTCAGATCGGCTTCCAAACAATTTGGGGATGACCCCTTTCTGTTCCAACATGACTTGCACACTTAGTGCACAAAGCAAGATCCATAAAGACATGGATGAGCGAGTTTGGAGTGGAGGAAATTGACTGGCCTGCACAGAGTCCTGACTTCAACCCGATAGAACAACTTTGGGATGAATTAGAGCCAGACCTTCATGTTTAACATCAGTGCCTGACCTCACAAATGCGTTTCTGGAAGAATGGTCAAACATTCCCATAGACACACTCTTTAACCTTGTGGACAGCCTTCCTAGAAGAGTTGAAGCTGTTACAGCTGCAAAGGGTGGGCCAACTCAACATTGAACCCTACGGACTAAGACTGGGAATCCATTAAAGTTCATCTGCGTGTAAAGGCAGGCGTCCCAATACTTTTGGTAAAATAGTGTATATCATAGTTTGTAGACGCTATAACTTTCACGCAAGCCAATCAATATAAGCTTATTGGAATTTTTTCCAAAAATACGTAGCAGAATATATATTGGCCTAAATTTATGAAGACATTTGATTTTTAAAGAAGTCCAGCCTGATTTTGTTTGTCTGGGCTTCTTCTATGGGTCTTCTCCTACGGTCTGAAGTCTGCTCTCTGCTGACATCACAGGAATCAGACCAGGCACCGCGTCATCGCGGCAATAAAGTCTGGATCTGCCAGGTGCCTGGACTGATGCACGTCTCAGCCTCTCAGCAAGCCAGTGAGAGACTGAGATGGCCACTCTCCACAGCTCAGCGCTCCAGTGAGCATGGAGGAGCAGAGAGGAGAGCTACTGATTGACAGTCAGCAGCTCTCCTCTCGGGTGTCTGTCAAAACCGAGCCATCGGCGATGTTCGATCACTCGGTTCTCAGTGTAGAGACGCCGGGGGACAGACTTCTCTTTTAAACTCTTTTATTGGATATGATTTATAAGTAAAAAATATTGTTCTTATTTCAAAATTCTTTTTTTTTTCCGTTTAAAGCACAAAAAACAAAAAACGCAGTGGTGATCAAATACCACCAAAAGAAAGCTCTATTTGTGTGAAACAAATTACGATTTCCCCCTGATTTTAAGGGGGGAAAAGTGCATGTTATACGCCAATAAATACGGTACATAAGATTTAATTTGTGTACACAGCGTTGTATAACCAAAAATTGTCAGTTAAAGTAATGCAGTGTCAAAAAGCAAAAGATAGCCTGGTCATGAAGGGGGTAAATCTTCCAGAGGGCAAGTGGTTAAAGTGATACTAAGCCCCCGTTCGCACTGAATGCAGCTTTGATATCACGCTACTTCAGCGCAGTTTCAAGGCCACCAGTCAGTGCGATTTCATTTTCATCTGTGCGAAATCGCCAAATTGGTGCAAGCCGGAATCGCACCGATTTGAACGGTTCCATTGGCATAAACCATGATGCGACTTGTCTTGCTATTTTGAATCCTCAAACTGCATGACACGTTGCACCAGTGTGAATGGGGGTTAAAGGTTTTTTTTTTTTCCTTTGAAATAGAAAAGGATTTTATACTTACCTGCTCTGTGCAATGACATTGCACAGAGCAGTCCCTCACCTCCTCTTCTGGAGTCCCCTATCAGGGCTCTCTGCTACGCCTTTCTTCCAGGTGCCAAGGGGGCATGCTCCCGATCTGGGCTGTATGCTCCATAGACACAAACAGATGGTAAGTCCCACCCCTGCACAAAATCTAACTGACAGCAGCAGGAGCCTATGAGTCCCACTGCTCTCAGAGTCTCCTGGGAGACCAGGAAGAGAGGAGATTGGAGCTGCAGATGGGACAGTTCTGGATCATGAGAAGACTCGGGTGTTTGTGAACAGGGTAACGGTCCTGAGCTGGCATCTTCCTCTAAATGTCGGTCGTTGTTCCTCTTCATTGGCCGGTGGGAGATGACATCACTCCTGTACATGCGCAGGGGGCCATCTTTTTAGAGGGTCCCAGCTCCCACTTCCTCCTGGCGCACCCGCGGCACCGGAAGGGAGATCACCTCTCCCCCCTCCCTCTCGGCAATTATCTGGGACACGTCACCGGTCCCAGATGATTGCCCGGCCAGTCACGGTGCGTGGCGCGGCTCACGCAGTGGGTGCCCGGTTGTGAAGCCACAGCCAGGCGCCCACAGTTACAATGGCGACACCGCAGAGAGGAGGGGGAGACGAGCGGGGCTTTGTTCCCCCGCATCGCTGGACCCTGGACAGGTAAGTGTACGATTATTAAAAGTCGGCAGCTGCAGTATTTGTAGTGGCTGACTTTTGATTTTTTTTTTTAAAGCAGAAATACGCTTTAAGATAAAAAAAATGTGGACTTTATAACCCCTTTAATGCGGCTTCTGCACTAGAATATACGTGGCTGGGGGCGCCATGAGGACCATGGCCAATGGCAGCGAAGGGGAGGAGGAGAGGTACAGGTGAACACAGCCCCTATGAGGTGTACAGCACAGGGTGGGGATGGAGGAAGACATTTGGTTTTTTTTTTTGTTTCCTTTAATGACAGGTTTCTTTTATCCCTGGCTGTGTCCGGTTCTCTATCAGCTCAGCCTCCTCTCCATACATCAGACCTCACATTCTCAATGAGGCCTCTGCTTAGCTGGACCAGCACACAGCACGACCACCATAACAGCCCCCTCCCGGTCCTCCCATCGGCACCACTCTACCACCAATCCCCTGACTTTACTCACTCGGTGCTCCGGTAACTCCACCCCTTCCGGTCTAAGAGCCCCCGGTGCTGCTCTTGCTGGCGCGACCGTCGCCTTTACGCAACTTCCGTTTGTGCCAGTCACGAAGCGCTAGACCAATGAAAGCCGGCGGAAGTGACGTGTCCCAAAGCGCCGGAAGGGACCGGAAGTCCTGCATGGTAGCGGATAGAGAGTGAGGCGACGTACGGGGGTGGGAGGGTTGAGGCTGGCTGAGCCACAGTAAAGGCGAGGAGCCGGTTATCCCAGCCTGGAGGTGCTTCGTGTATCTGCGTACTCCCAGGCAGGTCATTGTTTCCAGACTCTCTGTCACCCGGAGATTTTATGAGCGTTTAATGCCCCATTCCAGACAGGAAGACAAATCATAGCTCCCAACTGTCCCTGATTTGGAGCAATGTCCCTCTTTTCTGCACATTTGTCCCTCATTTTGGTCTGATCTATATAGTTGGATATAAAATGCACTATTTATCTTTCAAAAAGTGTTTCCCGGTGGTAAACCTTTCATCCAATTTCTAAATTGCTGAATTTGTACATTTCAAAAGCCAATATAAAGGAATAATAGTGGTAAAAGAGCACTTGTGGGTTTGATTTTTTTTTGTACAATTTTCCTTTAAGGGGGCGTGGCAGGGTGTGTGTCCTATGCATGCATACGTTTGCTAATAGGTGTCCCTCATTCCCATCTTAAAAAGTTGGGAGGTATGGACAAATGACCCTTGTAGCAGACTTTCACTCCCTTTTATATCTTCACTGCAGGTTACTCCTCACCCTCCACCCCCTTTTCTGGAAATTGTATTATTTGAGGAGGGAGGGGGGACCTCTTCTGCCCGTGCTTCCTCTTTTCATCCATTCTTAGGTAAAAATGTCCCATTCCCCCCCCTCCCCCCAATCATCTCCTCCTGGACACAGATTCACCCATCCGAGAAGGGTTCAGGGTTATGTACAGCAGTGCTTCTCAACCTCAGTCCCGAAGTACCCCCGAGGGGCCATGTTTTGGGAACTTTCCTTACATAAAATAGCTCTTATCAATACCATGTCATTGATATTGATTTAAAGTAGCTGTGCAAAGTAAAGGGAAACCTGAAAACATAGCCTGTTGGGGTTACTTGAGGACTGAGGTTGAGAACCACTGATGTAGAGCACACTGTATGTGCAGTGAAGTGTCATCAGGGGGTTAGGTGCTAGGACCCAACGGAGACAGCCAGCCTCCTGATGGCATCTGCCAGGAAGATGAGCTGTACAGAGGATTTGGGCAGATCACAGCAGGACAAGGATGGAATCACTAGGCAGGCCAGTATGGGATTTCAGCTCATTAGAGACAAGGTAAGGTGGAACTATACTCCCCTCCACTCCAGAGGTGCGATGTGCAGGAATTCCATGCCAGCCGCTGACCTCTTCAGTTGATCTTCTTACGGGCTCCAATCTTAAGCTGTTTTTGTATGCGTGGGAGTTTTATCTTTGCAGCAAAACTTAGACCCTGAGCTGCATGTGCTCAGCTCATTGTACAGAAGGGCCGGTAATGCTGAAGAGACAATATATCTTCTGTATGTACAAGCAGGCCTATTTGCATTTTTATTAAAGGACAAGTTCACTTTTACAAAAAATAATGCACTGCTTTTTTTTTGCAGGTAAAACAATGCATTTATTTTTTATTAGGGACTTGTAAAGCATTGCATCCATGATCAGCAGATCGCATAGCTTAATGTTTCTCAACTCCAGTCCTCAAGTACCCCAACAGGTCATGTTTTCAGGCTTTCCATTATTTTGCACAGGTGATTTGATCAGTTTCACTGCCTTAGTAATTACTACAACCATTTCATCTGAGGGAAATCCTGAAAACATGACCTGTTGGGGGTACTTGAGGACTGGAGTTGAGAAACATTGGTGTAGCTGTCTGCCTGTATCTCCAATATTGGCAGGCAGTTACACTCTGACAGGAAGCTTAATTAACTACCTAATGAGCTCAACAGCACACCCCGGTAGTTCAGCCGCAAAAGCTATCGAGAACACTGTGAATTGGTGGCGTGGCCGGACAGGTGGAGCACCGCATAGCTGTATTTTTTTTTTTTTTTTTTTTTTTTAAATTTGGCAGCAAGCGGGGGCAAAAGATCCCCTACTCGCTGTGTCAAAACCAGGGGGGGGGGGGGGGGGTTTGCAGTGCCGGAGCATCTGTAACATTTTACATCCTCAATATGGGTGTAACATGTTACAAAAGGTCAATATATCCTTTTAAAGCAAAATTTAAGTCTGTAATACTTACCTTCACTCCAGAAGCACCAATTTTCTCCTGGGCTTCTTACAGGTGCCAATCTTCAGCTGTCTTGAATGGCTGGCACACGATGAACTAAATCATGTGCATGCGCAGGAGTTCAGTCATCCCAGCTCAGTGGCTATTTTAATGAAGACTGCGGGCAGGCAAGTTTATTACAGAGAGGCCTTGCATATCTCTTCTGCATTCAAGAGCCTGCCTGCTTAAAAAAATTAACCCCGGGGGAGGGGGGTTCAAAAGATCTACAAGCCTGGCTGTAGGGAGTAAGGTGAAATACTGACCCCATGAAAGGCCTGAGACTGCTGCTGGGCACCACACCATCTTGATCTCAGCTGTTGTACAAGTAATACTCTATAGCAGGAGTCTCCAAACTATTGTTCTCCAGGTGTTCAGAAACTACAATTCCCATCATGCTTGGTCATGTCTGTGAATGTCAGAGTTTTACAATACCTCATGGGACATGTAGTTCCACAACAGGCGCGCCCCCCCCCCCCCCCCCCCCCCGACAGCTACACAAAAGGTTATGTAGGGAGGGGGAGGGGGGGAGTTGGGTCAGCATGCACAGTAATTAGACCCTTCTGGAAAAAGGTACACACTGAGAAAATCAGAAGAAAAATTCCAATACGGGACACAATTGTTCGATTTTCGTATAATGTGTACACAACTTTCAACATCTGATTGAGACTTTTCAAACGAAAATTTCTGAAGGGACAAACTCCAAAATTTTTCTTGTTCAAGAACAGAACTAATGATTATTGTTTAATGTGTAAAACCATACGAGAAAAATTGGATATGAAAGACTGCGCCTGATCAGAAACAATAAACAGCAACAACAAAAAAAGCATTTGTTATAGGAGAATTTTTGTACAATTAGTGCCATCCTCGGTTTCGACCTGCTGTGAAACATCGAGGAAAACCCGATAATTGTTTGGCCAATTTTCTTATAGTGTGGAGTGGGCTTTATAGTTTGGACTGGGCTTAAGAGGGCTCATATGTTTACGTGGGGTTGGATAAATAGTAACTACAAGTTTCCAACTCGTATTTATAATGTGAAAAGCCCCCCAAGTGGTACGAACCACTCAGGGAGCTTCTCGCATCACATGCAGAAACGACAAGCCATGTGTGAACACAGCATATGATGTGCAAAGAGGGGAGGGCTGTGCTAGGAAATTGACTCTTTCTTGACTGGTCATATTTTCTGGCACGTGCAAAGGCATATTGTAGGCAAATATGAAGTCATTTATGGAAAGAAAAGCCACTGGGGTTGATTTACTAAAACTGGTGGTGCAAAATCTGTTGCAGTTCTCCATAGAAACCAATCAGCTTCCAGGTTTTATTGTCAAAGCTTAATTAAACAAGCTGAAGTTAGAAGCTGATTGGCTACCTTGCACAACTGCACCAGATTTTGCACTCTTCAGTTTTAGTAAACCTCACTGCAAGTAAGAATTTAAAATACTTGGTCTTGCAATTTCATTTTAAGTTGAAGACCGTACTAATTTGAATATTTAAACTAAAACGAGCATTTTAAAAGATGCTTATGTGTACTTGCAGCTAGTAGCAGTCGGTTACATTTATTTAACTGGGCTTGTTCTGTAATGTTGTAGATGTTTTACAGCTTATCCAAGCTCATGCTTTAGATCCAATGAGTGTCAGGAACATACCCCCTCGTTGTTATCCATACAGATAACACAGTCACCTTAAAGTGGTTGTAAACCCTTTACAACCACTTTTTACTACAGGTAAGCCTATAATAAGGTATACCTGTAGCTGCCCAGGATATCTCCTAAACCGGCACGGTTTAGGAGATATCCCCTGTATCTGCATGTGCCGACATCATCGACACATGCGCAATAAAGCAATGGCACGCACGTGCTGTTGCTTGAGTTAGTGTGCTGTTACCTATGGTTCCCGCACACATGCGCAGGAGTGACATCATCGCGGCTCTGGCCAATCACAGCGCCGGAGCCCGCGATACCTGGAAGTAACTCCGGGAGCGATGTCGCCGGCCAGAGCGTTGGACGACGACCGCTGCGGTGGCTTCGATCTGTGGTAAGTAATTCATAAGGAGCTAGTATGCATAGCATTATGCTTTTGTTTTGCAGGTTTTTTTTTTTTTTTTTGGTTAGTGGGTTTACAACCACTTTAATTCATTCACCATGGACTGTGTCAAGGCAGATATCCAAGAATAGGATGAGGGGAGGGGGGAATCAAAAAATTGTGGAGCCACCCTGTTGTAATTACCTCATCCAATCCCATGGTATGAGGAATGTTTGCAAAAGGTGCTGGTAATGTAAAAATGACAGGGTAGAGATGATTAGATGGCATTTTATGTGGAAGACAGATGGTAATTAAGGCCTGACTCTCAATTTAGCAAAGGTTGTTCCGGTTTGATATTAATGGCCTCTTGCAAGCCAGTTGTACTTTCTGTCCAAAATGTGTACCTCACTGTCCTTGATAAAATATCAATTTACAGTGATCTATTCATGTTTAAATATTGGCATACACCTGCATACAATAAAGGAATATAGTACAGGATCAGTGTGTGTCTCATTTGTTATTTTTGACAGTAAAAGTTTTTTATTTTGAAAATAAAAATAAAATTAAAAGAGGTTTACAAGCGATGCATTGACAGATCAATAGGTACAGTTCATGCACAATATTACATTTCACTTAGTTTCCTTAGGTATAAGATTGAGCATTTTAGACATAAAAGTTACATAGGTAAAAGCATGTCTTATAGGAATATGTAATACTTCAGATAAGGAGAAAATTGATGATACAGAAGAGCATCTACCCTATGGCAGTCCCACCCCCCAGTTCCCAAGGGGGGAGGGAGGGAAAAGGCAGGTCTGCTGGGGGAAGGGGGGGGGGGGGGGAGAGCAGCAGATGTGAAAAAAGGGGGGGGGGGGACGGAAAGAGGGACCAGGGTCACCCACCACACTTGCTCGTTCGCTGAGGTCAAGTATCCCGTAACTTCATAATACTCAGTGGGGTGTAGTATGCTCTGTGTAGGAACTTCAGTTGCGTGAAACGATCTCTAGAAGAAATCATGGAAGGCATGTAAGAAGAGACTAATTCCTCCCAAGTCTCGTCGTCTAGGCTGGGAATATCGGCCTTCCATTTGCCTAGGATGGACTTGGTGTCAGTGTCATGAGTAACCGTAAGGTGTAAATATAGGGATCTCATTTGTTCTTTAACCATGGAAAGCTCTCAAACCCATGGGTTGTCAAAGAAATATGTAAGAAGATAGAACAGTAGTCAATCCTGCGGGTTCTGGAGATAAATTGATGGGGGCTTTTACTGGTCCCTCTTATCATGTTACTATCTGTCAGGCTAATTGCCGCCAAGTGAAGGGATGCACATAAAATTTTTAGCTAATGGGGAAAAGGAACATTGTCAATAGTGGAAGATCTTTAAAGAGAAACGGAGAAGACAGAATAATGTAGATAGAAAGGAAAGGAAAGAAAGGAAAGGAAAGAAAAAAAAAAAAACAGTTACACCCAAGCCCCTTAAAAAAGTATATCTATATGCTACACATCTATGTAAATGCACCCATTCTGGGTGCTTGGGTATGAAAATGTCACTTGCGATACACATTACATATTGCCATGCATGCCATGAGTGAGATCAATAATTCTAGGCCCGTTATTCAACGGTTAACTCTAAACTGATGACCTGTAGGGGCTTTTAGAACACTGCCTATGGAAAATGTAGGTTGCCTATGTTTGTTATCATTTTGCAGGCAAATTTAACCACTTAACCTCCTGAAGGTTTTGCCCTATTCAGGTCCTTGGGCATTTTTTGCTATTTAGCACTGTGCTATTTTAAAGCGGAGTTCCACACAAAAACGGAACTTCCTCTTTTCTGGTTCCTCTCCCCCTCTGGTGTCACATTTGGCACCTTTTAGGGGGTAGAATATACCTGTCTAATACAGGTATTTTGCTCCCACTTCCAGGCATACAACCCCTGGCAAAAATTATGGAATCACCAGTCCCTGAGGATGTTCCTTCAGTTGTTTGTTGTTGTAGAAAAAAAGCAGATCACAGACATGGCCAAAAACTAAAGGCATTTCAAATGGCAACTTTCTGGCTTTAAGAAACACTAAAAGAAATCAAGAAAAATAATTGTGGTGGCCAGTAACAGTTAGATTTATAGAACAGGCACAGGGAATACATTATGGAATCACTCAATTCTGAGGAAAAAATTATGGAATCATGAAAAACAAACAAACAAAATAACACTCCAACACATCACTAGTACTTTGTTGCACCACCTCTGGCTTTTATAACTGCTTGCAGTCTCTGAGGCATTGACTTAATGAGTGATAAACAGTACTCTTCATCAATCTGGCTCCAGCCTTCTCTGATTGCTGTTGCCAAATCATCTTTGCAGGTTGGAGCCTTGTCATGGACAATTTTCTTTAACTTCCACCACAGATTTTTAATTGGATTGAGATCCGGACTGTTTGCAGGCCATGACATTGACCTTATGTGTCTTCAAGGAATTTTTTCACAGTTTTTGCTCTATGGCAAGATGCATTATCATCTTGATAAATGATTTCATCATCCCCAAACATCCTTTCAATAGATGGGATAAGAAAAGTGTCCAAAATTTCAGTGTAAACCTGTGCATTTATTGAAGATTTAATGACAGCCATCTCCCCGGTGCCTTTACCTGACATGCAGCCCCATATCATAATTGACTGTGGAAATTTGCATGTTTTCTTCAGACAGTCGTCTGCATAAATCTCATTGGAACGGCACCAAACAAAAGTTCCAGCATCATCACCTTGCCCAATGCAGATTCGAGATTCATCACTGAATATGACTTTCATCCAATCATCCACAGTCCACGATTGCCTTTCCTTAGCCCATTGTAACCTTGTTTTTTTGTGTTTAGGTGTTAGAGATGGCTTTCTTTTAGCTTTTCTGTATGTAAATCCCATTTCCTTTAGGTTTCTTACAGTTCGGTCACAGATGTTGACTCCAGTTTCCTCCCATTTGTTCCTCATTTGTTTTGTTGTACATTTTCTGTCTTCAAGGCATATTGCTTTAAGTTTTCTGTCTTGACGCTTTGATGTCTTCCTTGGTCTACCAGTATGCTTGCCTTTAACCACCTTCCCATGTTGTTTGTATTTGGTCCATGTTTTAGACACAGCCGATTGTGAACAACCAACATCTTGTGCAACACTGCGTGATGATTTACCCTCTTTACCTACATACTAACAAGCAGATTTAATCTGATGCAGGTGTTAGTGTTTGTAATGAAAATTTACTGGGTGATTCCATAATTTTTTCCCCAGAATTGAGTGATTCCATAATTTATTCCCTGTGCTTGTTCTATAAATCTAACTGTTACTGGCCACCACAATTATTTTTCCTGATTTCTTTTAGTGTTTCTTAAAGCCAGAAAGTTGCCATTTGAAATGCCTTTAGTTTTTGGCCATGTCTGTGATCTCCTTTTTTTCTACAACAAACAACTGAAGAAACATCCTCAGGGACTGGTGATTCCATAATTTTTTGCCAGGGGTTGTAGATACCCGAGGCACCCACAGGTATCTTGCCACTCCCCCCCTTGCTTTCTTCTGGGAGACACACGGGTCTAAGAAAACAGCAGGGACCAGTGGTAGAGCGCAGCGCGAGTCGCGCATGAGCAGTAGGGAACCAGGAAAAGGCTTCACTTCCTGATTCCCTTACCGAGGATGGCGGTGGCAGCAGCATCCGACAGCCGAGGGACAGAACGGCTTCAGGTGCCGACATCGCGGGGGCCCTGGATGGGTAAGTGTCCTTATTCGTGCGAAAGTTATAGCGTCTACAAACTATGGTATATGTACTGGAATTTACACAGCTATAGGCACTATAGTGTAATGGTGGTGAGCAGTGACTTATAGTGGAACTGTGATAGGGTGGCGGACAATCTGGAGCTAACACACACTATCTAGGAGGGTTATTGACTGACACTGACGTTGCTAGTGCCAATAATACAGATGGTTTACACCTAAATAGAAGGAGGTCTGCTGTGCTGGGGGAGAGGTTTATGGGAAGGCTGGAGGAGTTTTTAAACTAGGATTGAGAGAAGGGGGTGAATTTGATTATAATGGGGCAGACAGGGGTCAGTAGGTGGAATGGGGGGAGGGCTATGGCAGATGATAAGAAGGTTCCTATGTTGCAAAAACCATTGGAAATGGTATTATTTGTACTAAAATAAATAAGTATGCAAAATGTGACAATGATTTAAAGTGTTTGTTCGCCAATGGCAGAAGTCTGCCAAGCAAAATAGGTGAGTTGGAAACTTCGATGCACAAAGAGAACTTGATTTAATTGGTATTGCTGCATCTTGGCTTCATTCTTCACATGACTGGGCTATTATTATTATTCCTGACTATGCGCTTTTAGAGAGATGAGGTAAAATGGAAAGGTGGTGGTGTCTATGTGAGAAGTGAACTCAAAGCGAGTGTGAAAGAGGACCTAGTTGATTGGGAGTGTGATGAGGCTGAAGCATTATGGGTGAAACTGCACATGGGTGTGTGTACTACAAAGGTAATCATTGGAGTTTGTTATAGGCCACCCAGTATTACTGAGGAAGTGGAGACTCAGCTCCTTGCACAGATAGAAAGGGCTGGGACAGTGATAATAATGGGGGATTTTTAATTACCAGGAAATTGACTGGAGTAATGGCACTGCAGGAACAGTTAGGCTGGGTTCACACCTATGCAAATTGGGTGCTGGTTTCCCCGCATTCAATTCACATAGCAGGAGAATGTGACCGACTCTACGGAGACGGTTCACGTATCTCCGGAGCAGCTGCGGAGCGTCTTTGGCTCAGTTTCAGGGCCGAATTCAGGCAAAGATTCAGCCCTTATTCATCCCTGAAATGGAGAACAGGGGCACACAGCGTTCCCGTGCGATCCGTGGCCATTTTAGATATGAACCAAGCATTATAGGGCAGAAAATTCTAAACTTATTACAATTTTATGGTCCAGTTCACAGAAGCCCTGACTAGGAATGATGCATTGCTGGACCTTGTAATCTCAAACTATGCAGAGCTTATTACTAATGTTCATATAAAAAGAACATCTGGGTAGCAATGACCATAAAATGGTTTAATTTAAAATTAGCTGTAAGCAACAAACACATACTAAAAGGATAAAAACACTTAACTTTAAGAGAGCAAATTTTCCAAGGATGAAGGCTGCCCTCCTAGACTTATGCCCCGTACACACGGTCGGATTTTCCCATGGAAAATGTCCGATCGGAGCGTGTTGTCGGACATTCCGACCGTGTGTGGGCTCCATCGGACATTTTTCATCAGATTTTCCGACACACAAAGTTTGAGAGCAGGCTATAAAATTTTCCGACAACAAAATCCAATTGCGTCAATTCCGACCGTGTGTGGCCAGTTCCGACGCACAAAGTGCCACGCATGCTCAGAAGAAATTCCGAGACGGAACAGCTCGGTCTGGTAAAATTAGCGTTCGCAATGGATACAGCACTTTCGTCACGGTGCAATGTCAAAAATGGTTTAATACAGCGCACTCTCTTCTTCTTTATAATGTGAGAAGAATTAAGTAGTTTTACTGCTCATATTCACACAGACTTCTTTCTTTATTATTTATCGGGACTCCCTCAATATATTTGGATTTGTCACATCTGATAACATTTTTTTTTTTTTTTTTTTAAAGGCTGTTTTTGGTTGTTTTTTTAGGTTTGTATTTTTTTCAAGTCTGATCTTTGTTCTATTTTATTTTAAGTTTTACTCCATAATATTTTTGTGTGTGTTTTGTGTGTCAAGTTACCACAACACCATTGATATCTTATATTATTTAATCTCAAGGAGATTGTTTGGTGTTTGTGTCCCTTGTTAATTTCACATTGTACTTTAGAAATGTACCTGAATCCTCACAAACTGTCCTTTTTGAAGGAAAAAACACATAGGAGAGTATAATTGAAACAAAAAATCCTTTATTAAGGGCTCAGAACCAAACAAAGAAGGAGGCAACACTGAAGAAACAGCTGAAATTAGCGAAGCCTTGGACCCCCAGGGCGGACATCAATTCTTTAACATTAAAATTAGTAACCTAAGGAGTCCTTATCTAAGGGAGTGCAGTCTGGTCCAGAAGTCCCAGAGATCCGGAAAGCAGCAGATGACATCTGTGTCCCCAGGCTGTGGTACTACAAGAGCCTGCATCTTTTGCCAGACCAGACTGGACCCAGGGTCATCACTTTCTGGTCTTCTTTCCACGCTTCCTTCCTGGCTGTGGCTCAGGTGTTGGAGATGTGGCAGGAGGAGGAGTAGGACCTGGAGGAGAAGGAGGACTAGTAGGACTTGGAGGAGGAGGACCATGTGTGAGGTCACAAATGTGGGTAGCAGATGTTATTTGGCCCCTCAACCCCTTACTGAGAGCTTCCAACATTAAGGACTCACACAGGAGTTGTTGGCCCTCCTCCATCTGCCTCATTTTGCAGGCAGTTATGCAAGCAAAGTCCTCCTCCACAGTGTGGGGGCTTCTCAGGGCCTCTGTAGCCTTCCAAAAGAGGCCTATGGCAGCCTCCTCCAGGGTACTCCTCTTCCTGCCACTCTGTCTTTGCGGATGTAGGGGAGGGACCTGCATATCAGGCAGCCTGCTTGGCCCGGCCACCTCCTGGCTGAGACTTCCCTGTGTATGAAAAAGGGACATGGTTTTAGTTTTTGCATCATCAATCACAATCATAAATTAGTACTCCAAACTAACATCTAGTTAACATCATTGATTGGACAAGCAGAAATATTTAGAGGAATGCTATACCTGGCTCAAGCTGGGCTCCTCCACATGTTGCTGGCTGGAAGTCCCAGG
Source organism: Aquarana catesbeiana (assembly GCF_042186555.1). Classification (NCBI taxonomy): domain Eukaryota; kingdom Metazoa; phylum Chordata; class Amphibia; order Anura; family Ranidae; genus Aquarana; species Aquarana catesbeiana. The sequence continues at coordinate 88,953,346 of NC_133333.1, forward strand.
TTGGGCGTCAGAAGCCTCAGCTGGGGGGGAAGGAAGACTGGAGAGTGATGACCTGGGTTCAGTCTGACCTGCCAGAAAATGCAGCCTGTCATAGTACCACAGTCTGGGGACATAGATGTCATCTGCTGCTCCGGATCTCTGGGAATCCTGGACCTTCTTGTGCTCCCTTAGATAAGTGCTCCTCAGGCCACCAATTAGGATCTTCAAATAGGTCATGTCTGCCGTGGGGATCACCGTCTTCACAAATTCCAGCAATTGATCCAGTGCTGCCTTCCTCTTTGTTTGGTTCTTATAATGTGGGTGGTTTATCTGCCACAGACAAGGCAGGTCCCTGAACATATCAATGAAGATTGCCATAAAGTCGTTATCTTTCAAGATATCCATTTTCACTGCAAGGTAAACACAAGACAAACCCTAATGTCAGGCCAAACTCTCCTAATCTTGTTACAATATAGGCCTCAATCTAGAAGCAGTATAGGCCCAAGTTTGGCTCTTACCTTCGTTATCACGATCGGCGCCTCCGATACTCCTTCCTCCGCTCACAGATCGTACGTACTATGCACGCGTGTTAAGCTTTAAACACACTGTGCATGCGTTTAACTCCGCCCGCCCCTGACGTTCTTTCTAGTCTATTCCCCGCCCCTTTTTGTTCGGCGCAGTGGGGGAAGAGCACATGGCGGAGACACAGCAGGTGGGTGCTAATTACAGCAACGAGGAGGAGAGGGAGGAAAGCCCGGATCCGGAAACGTCTAGATCAAGAAGGAGAAGATTTAAGGCCTCAAATATGTTCTTTGGGGAGATGTTGGAGATGGTCGACATCCTGAAGAGGGCCGACTATGATGGAAAATATGGACCTTACCCCAACCCCAATGTCAGAAAGGCCAAGATAATGGCAAAAGTGGTCAGGAGTCTGCACCGGAATTTCGGGGTACGACGATCAAAAGATCAGCTCAGGAAGCGGTGGTCAGACCTAAAATTAAGAGTACAGAAAGATCCGGAGAGTGCTGCAAAAAAGTAAGTAGTTGTCCAGTGTTCCTATTCTTTTTGTGTTTATTATGTTCGTGCTGATCCATGTGCTTTTCTGAACTGTTGTACAGTTTGAAATGGCAACTTTCATGTTCATGGGCACATTATTCGTTCGTATCAAACATTTTTCTTTCGGACTATAAAACACCATTGTTTTTGCCATATGCATTTGACCACATTTTTTAGGGGCTACTTGTATGAAACTAATTTGGTTGTGTAGATGTGTTTGTTACTAGAATAAAATGCAAACTAAATTCTGTGTAAGGAGAAGACACTCAGCAGCAGTTTTCACATCTGGACACTGGAGCACTAGTGTGGGACACAAGAACACCCTTTTTATTAGGGGGCCCACACAGGTGCTCCAGTGTATACTATAGGGGGGTCTCCATCTGTGAAGCTTGTACAAGACAGGTAAAGTATTGAAGCTTGACAAAGGACACTACAAATTATACATCTTGGAACCCTGCCAAAATAGACAATTGTACCCCACTTCCAAGCAATGTTTCATATTTATAGTTCTACCATCAAATATCTGTGTGTTAAGTATACCTTTTTTCTTTCACATAGGGGAGAAAAGACTCGGAGGACACCCTTCATCCGAGGAGACCGGAGACCCCCCACCTCTGGAAGAAGGAGAAGAAGAGCAGGAGGAAGAAGACGTGGTGGAACTAGTCACCACAACAGGTGAGTGTCTGCGACCACAGGCTCAGGTAAGAGATGGATGTTGGCATATTTATAATACATGTTTTTTTTGGTTTCTCTCTTTTTAGGTGATCGTGATGTTGTGGATCCTGATCCTTTCACCTCGGAAAGTGCCCAGATCCTGATTGGGGAGATCATGGGGTGTAATGTTGCCTTGGAAAATATCACCAAAAACATCAATGATGTTATTAATAAAAATAAGAACATCATTGATGTTTTGGGGAGAGTTTAAAACCATCCAAAGCCCTTTTGTTTATGGTGTACTACAATTTTAAATTTTTTGCGCAAATTGTAGAAAAGCCAAATTTTAGGATGCACACAGTGTGCCAACATGTGCTATCTGCCATCACGGGAGATCAATGGACATGTTTTGGGGGTGCAACCCCTTCCTCAATAATAAAGTAGCTGTGAGGAAGGGGTTGCACCCCCAAAACACGTCCCTTGATCCCCCGTGATGGCAGCTAGCACATGTTGACATTCGTAAATTGGTGTGCATCTTCAAAATTTGGCTTTTCTGGGGGTGACTTCACCCCATCTGAATGCAATATCAAACACAGTTCCTAAATACTCATGTCTGATATTGCCTTCAAGTTCTACCAAATGTGAACTTTGTAAGTTCAAGATTTGTGTCTTTCTTGTTGGTTTGAAACATGCCTGTTTTATCTTAAATGGACATTTGTACTTTTTCTAATGCCACCCCAAAAATTGTTATACAACAAACATGTTGGTTTGTTTTAAAAACCTTTTCTAAATGCATATGTGATTGTGCTGGTATTAAAAAGATTGTTAATCAAGAATGTGTGGATAATTGTCTCAACACTACAACACTTTTGTGGTGCTCCAATTGCTGCTTTATGTGACAATGGGGGTTATTTAATAAGGGCCAATACACTTTGCACTACAAGTGCAGTTTCAAGTGCACTTGTAGTGCAAAGTGTCTTTGCCTTTAGTAAATAACACCCAACAGTGCTTTGTAAGGTTACACAATCACGCCATTTTCACAACTCACCACATTTCTGACAGGGTCAGCGAAACAAAACACAAGCAATAAATGTCACCAAAGATTTGCTGTTTTTTTTTTAATTTGATAAAGGTTTCACACATTGTCTGGCATATTGATGGCCCCCCTACCCGCAAAGAACTCAAGGTATCTTAGCTGGACATCACGGGCACTCAGAGAGGGCAAGCCAGGACGGCCACTTTCAAGCGCTGTCAGGGTTGTTTCATTTATCATTCTGGCCTCAGGCCCAACTGAGCCAACATAGTTGGCAGAATGTTGACGTAAAAAGTTATGTAGAACACAGCACGCCAGGATAATATGATTCAATTTATACTCCGCCATATGTATGGGTGTCAGAAATAGGCGGAACCGGCTGGCCATGATTCCAAATGTGTTCTCCACCACTCTTCTGGCTCTGGCCAGCCGGTAATTAAAAACCCTCTGGTCCGGGGTGAGGGTCCTCATCGGGAATGGCCGCATAAGATGGTCCCCCAGCGCAAATGCTTCATCCGCAACGTAGACGAATGGGAGTCCTTCCACATTCTCTTCTGGAGGTGGCAAGTCCAAGCTGCCATTCTGAAGACATCTGTAAAACTCAGTCTGGGCGATGACTCCACCATCGGACATCCGGCCATTCTTCCCCACGTCCACATACAGGAACTCGTAATTAGCCGACACCACCGCCAACATCACAATACTATTGAACCCCTTATAATTAGAATAGTATGACCCTGAGTTGGGTGGTGGGACGATGTGGACGTGTTTCCCATCAATTGCCCCTCCGCAGTTAGGAAAGTCCCACCACTGGGCAAAGTGGGAGGCCACAGTCTGCCATTCCTGTGGCGTGGAAGGAAACTGTTGAGGAAAACAAAAAAAAATAGTCTTTTTGCACATAAACATGGAAAGCAGATTAGACACAAACATTCTTGGCCAACATCAAGATAACATTTATTAATGGGAATTTTTAAAGACCAAAGTATAAGGTACACCTATCATATTCCCCCTCCCCCCTGTCATGGGCCATTTCTAACATTATAGGGGGGGGAGCTCTTGGACAGGTAACCCTCTCCACTTCATTGAGAGATGAATGCCTAAATAATGGGTATTACTTGGAACAGCCCCTCCTTAGTTACACTATTGGCAACCCACTGGACAGGTAAGAAGTGTCATAATACAAATATATAAATACACACTGTACACATTTGAGCACATTTGGACATTCTGCTATTACCTATCAAGATAATAATAGTATACAAAAACTTTAAACAGTACCATTTGAAAGTATACAGGCAGGCCCTTGCACTACATGCTTTGGGGAATTCATCCATAAATCTGACCACTAAAGAGATGGGTATAGTGTGTATGGGTTTGGCAAAGTCAGCAGATAGATGATTGAGGATAGATAGAGAATTGTTATCAGCTGACTTAGCAGTTGGATGGAGGGAGGGTTCCAAATGATTTGGGGACCCCCCAAAAAAGCCTCTGGCACTCTGCCTGAATTTAAAGCACAAATCACATTTAAAAACATTTTAGGGGGTGTTTGGGGTAAAGCACTACTATGGAGCTGATAAAATACATTGTTAAGTGACTAGATGAGGTGAATATAGGGGCAGGAGAGCATGCTGGGGAGGTAAGTGAAGGCAATATGTATGAAGGACAAAAAAATAATTACATTAAAATCCAGCATGCATGAGGACAAAGGGGACATTCACAGCATATTACAATCATGGTAATTAGGGAATGAGGAAAGAAATACAATACATTATCAAACATTATATACAATATTATGTGATATTAAAGGATAAAAATCTTACCTTAATATACTCCTTTTGCATTACCTGGATGATGGCAGAACAGGGCTCCGGGATAATGATCCCCAGAGCCTGGGGGGAGATGCCTGTCGAGAACTTCAAGTCCTGCAGGCTTCTCCCCATCGCCAAGTACCGCAGGATGGCGACGAGCCTCTGCTCCGGAGTGATGGTTTGCCTCATGCAGGTATCCTGCCTGCTGATATAGGGGGTCAGCGAAGCCAACAAACGGTGAAATACAGGGTCCGTCATCCTGAGAAAGTTCTTGAAATCATCAGGATTATTCTCACGGAGCAAAGGCATATGACAGAACTGGTCACGCTGAAGCAACCAATTCTTGGTCCGTGAACTCCTCCCCACCCTGTTCATGGACTGGACTTGTGTCAAGGACAGGACCCCAACACCAAGCCCCCGCACAGCACGAACTCTATGAGGAGTACGTATACGCAACATGGCTAGAAAATGGTCGACTGCTCAGAACGAAGTAACAGAACGCACTGAAGAACTGCAAGGCCTGTGAAGAGCGACCTGAATAACGAACGAACAAGAACACAATGACTAATCAAAGTCACGCGTAGCTTGCTGCACGCACTGAAGAGCAGATACAAACCCACAAGCACAAACTGAACAGCAGAAAACGATCTGAAAACCACGAGTCTGAAAAAGCGCGAATCGTCTCTCACCAAACTTTTACTAACACAAGATTAGCAAAAGGAGCCCAAAGGGTGCCACGCTTGGTTCTGAACTGGCCTTTTCTAGTCTCGTCGTACGTGGTTGACGTCACCGCGTTCTTGCCGATCAGAAATTCCGACAACTTTGTGCGACCATGTGTACGCAAAACAAGTTTGAGCCAACATCCGTCGGAAAAAATCCTAGGATTTTGTTGTCGGAATGTCCGATCAATGTCCGACTGTGTGTACGGGGCATTAGACTGGGAGGGTATATTGGCTTTGAACACAAATGGGAATTCATCAAAAAGACCATGTGAACATGCTGCAAAATATATTCCCATGGGCAATAAGTTGAAAAGGCCAAAAATAAAACCTAGGTGACTAATGGACAAAATTAAATAAAACTATAAATAACTACTTGCCGCCCGCGCTATAGCCGAAATATGGCTACAGCGCGGGCCTTAATTGCCAGGAGGGTGTCCATGGACATCCTCCCGAGCAAGTGCTGTCTGCGCATCCCTGCGGGGCGCGTGCGGCGCGCTCTGTGATCACAGAATTTATGAGACTCGGCTGATCACAGATCAGAGTAAGGGGTCGTTCCCGGCCCCTTACCATGTGATCAGCTGTTCACGTGTGGTAAACAGAAGCTCAGTAGTCGGTATTTAAAAAAAAAAGCTGATCACCAGCTTTTGTCAGAGGGACATTGGTCCCTTGCACAGAAAGCCACTGCATTTTCTGTGCCCACCAGTGTCAGTTGCCAGTGTCCACTGTGCCACCTATCAGTACCCACCAGTGCCACCCATCAGTGTCTCCTAATCAGTGCCAACCATCAGTGCAGCCTCATCAGCGCACATCAATGAAGGAGAAAAATTACCTGTTCAAAATTTTATAACAAACTATGAAATGTTTTTTTTTTTTTTTTAATTTTCAGTCTTTTTTTGTTTTATTTAGCAAAAAATAAAAAAACAGCAGCAATTAAATACCACCAAAAGAAAGTTCTCTGTGTGAAAAAATTATAAAAATGTAATTTGGGTATATTGTAGCATGACCGTGCAATTGCCATTCAAAGAGTGACAGCGCTGAAAGCTGAAAATTGGCCTGGGCAGCAAGGGGGTTTAAGTGCCCAGTAAGCAAGCGGATAATAGGAATGAGACTTTAGACCCCTTTCACACTGGGGCCGTGTTGGCGGTAAAGCGCTGCTCGTTTCAGCGGCCCTTTTCTGTTTGAACAGCGCTTTTCGGCCGCTAGTGGGGCGCTTTTAACCCCAAAGAAGGGGTTAAAAACTCCCGTATTGTGGAGCTTCGGAAATGCTACCCAATGCTATCCATTGTGTTCTAACTGTAGGGGGATGGGACTGACTAGGGCAGGAGAGAGATTGGTGTTCATACTTAGTATACTTAGTCCACTCGCATCGGCTGGGGGTGTGCGTGCGAGCCTCCTACAGCATCTTAAAGGGCCAACGTACAGTTACGGTGGTTTGCCCAGGGGAGCCAACCTGCCGCAGTATAACTATGGCGGCCGGTCGGGAACCGGTTAATAATAGCATGCAATGCCTAGTTGCGGTTTCCAAAGTGAGTAAAATCTTTTCTTCTATTAAGAGAGGTTTAGTGTCAAATATGTTTTTATTGACAATATCAAAGAATATTTATACACAAATATTGGTAGTCAGTTGTTAATGACAAAGACATAACTGAGTATTTCTTAGTCCAGTGTACAATGTTTGATTAGATCTTGCGTGAGAGGGGACCATCATCAACCAGCAATATTATATAGTAATGAATTGTCTATAAAAACCTATAAATTAGTCTAGGAGAGACTATAACCACTGACTATGAGGTCATATTAGAGTTCAGGAAAGCGAGGAGAAAGAAAAGAAAAGCGGGTGGAAAAAAGAAAAGAGGGATAGGATACAGGGGGGGAGAGGGGCGTGGAGCAGACCTCGGCACGACAATGTATGCAAGGAGTATTAAAGATGAATATTTGTGTCTAACCTTGAGTGGTCAATAAGGATTTCAGGGCGTCTGACGTAGAGTATTCAATCCAGATAAGCCATAGAGTTTTGAATTTATCAAAAGTATCGTTATCCATGGCCAACCTCTCCTCCATGCGCATAATGTCATTCATTGTCGACACCCATAAAGTAAGTGGGGGTCTAGTGGGGGTTTTCCAAAATAAGGGTATGATCTGCCTGGCAGCCGATAAAAAAAAGCGTAAAAGGGAGCGTTTCTGTGAGGTGATGGAACCAGGAAGCATAGATAGTAATGCAATTTCTGGGGAGGGTGGTAAGGGTTGATCATAGAGACTACTGTAAATGGAAAAAATCTGGGACCAAAGTGGTTGAATAGATGAGCAGTCCCACCATATATGTAGGTAGCGTCCGTTTTCTGAGCCACACCTTCAACAGGAGGATGGGACCGAGGGGAAAATTTTGGGATTGGGATTTGGGATTGAGGGTCCTTGTACCATCGGGAAAGAAGCTTAAAATTTTTTTCCTGGGTATAACAGGATATTGAAGATTTATGCGTAAAGTAATATGATTTTTGCCAATCCTCTGAACGAAGTTCCTTTCCCAGCTCCGTGGACCACTTCTTGGTGTATGAAGGAGGTTGGTTATGTAGCAGTATATTTTGTATCATGTATAAGGTGGAAAGTAAGTGTCTGGGAGTTTCCGTAAGAGAGCACAGTTGTTCGAATTCCGTTAAGGGTCTGTGGATTTGAGATGTGGAGAACAGGTCGGAGCAATAGGAGGATATACGGAGGGCTGTGAGCCAATTACCCTGTGTGTTTGGAAGGATGGGTGCACCAGAGGTAGGGTTTACAAATGATCTCGCCACGGGCCACATAGAGCGGGAATATGGGCCTATTGTGGTAGAGCCTTCATCCTGAGGGAGTGCGGGGTGGTCAAATAGGGAAGTGAGTGGCAAAGGGTCTGAGGATAGGAGAGTCTGTATGCCTTTCTTGTACCAAACATGTAAAGCTGCAATCGTCAGTGGGGAAGTAGAGGAGAGTGAATGTAAATGTCGTCCGTATCCCCAAAGCAAGGCCCTGAGATCTAAAGTGGATAGATCCTGTTCCACCATGGTGGACGCCTTGGGGAAAGGGCGAGGGAACCATTCTAGGACCCGGGATAACAGTGCAGCTCTATGTTATAGCTCATAGTCAGGTAGGCCCACTCCGCCTTGTATTTTGGGGTATGTGAGTAAGTTGTGACGAATGCGGGACATGCCATTTTGCCATATGAATCGTATGGACATAGAGCGAAGAGATGTGAAAAATTGTTTAGGGACCATAATAGGAACGGTTTGAAATAAATATAGTAATTTTGGTAGGGTGTCCATTTTCAATGTATTAATGCGCCCAAACCAAGGTAGTGTGGAGGGGTTCCATGAATCTAATTCCTTCCTAATCCGGGCTAGGAGGGGTATATAATTTAAAGCATAGAGATCGGAGAGATTGGCAGGAATCGTGATCCCTAAATAAGAGATGCCTCTGGAACCCCATTGGAAGGGAAAATTGGTCTGTAGTTGGGTAAGGGTGGTACTGGGTAATGATATGTTTAAGGCCTCAGTCTTAGACATGTTCAGTTTGAAATTACTAAACTGTCCAAATCTACGAAATTCGTGCATCAGGGAGGGTAGGGTAGTATGAGGTTGTTGTATGTAGACTAATAAATCATCTGCGTAAAGCGAAAGTTTATGTTGAGATGAGGGTGTCTGAATTCCTACTATAGATGTATTTTGTCTAATGGCCTGGGCCAGGTGTTCGATCACTAAAACAAAAAGAAGGGGAGACAGGGGGCAGCCCTGTCGTGTGCCGTTTGAAATCTGGAATGAGGCGGAGGAGGAACCGTTGACCAGGACTGACGCCGAGGGACGTGAGTATAGGGCCATGACCCTAGAGACAAAAGTGGAGCCAAGGCCTATCTGTTGCAAAGAGAGGCGTAAAAAGTCCCAATTGACCCGGTCAAAGGCCTTCTCGGCATCAAACGAGAGCAGGCAAGCTTTTAGATTGTGTTTTCGGATATAGGAAATGAGGTGAATGGTTTTTGTGGTATTGTCCCTAGCTTCTCGGCCAGGGACAAATCCCACCTGGTCTTTATGTATGAGTGAAGGTAGGATAGGAGATAGGCGGTTAGCCAGGACTTTGGCGTAGAGCTTAATGTCCAGGTTAAGGAGTGAAATGGGACGATAACTGCTACATTGAGAGGGGTCTTTGCCAGGTTTGGGTATTACTGAAATATTAGCTGCTAGTAGGTCTCTAGAGGGAAGATGGGTATCGTCTATAGAGTTAAATGCGCTAGTTAACAATGGGGTCAGATGATGAGCAAAGGATTTATAGAATCTCGGGGAGAACCCATCGGGGCCTGGGCATTTACCATCTTTCAGGCTTTTGATAGCGGCAGTGAATTCCTCTGTTGTAAAGGGGGTCGTCCGTGGCAGATGTCTGTTCAGGGTTTAGATGTGGTAGAGCTGTGTCAGAGATGTAGTCCTGCATGGAGGATAGGTGTGTGTCGTTAGTAGGGGTCGTCCCGTTTGGGGTGTGGAGATTGTATAAGTTCGAGTAGTATTGTTTAAATGCATCAGAAATGCCATTGGGGTTATTAATTTTTCGTTGGTCAGATGTACAGATTTGTGGTATAGGTCGGCGTGGGGGGCGAGGGTGAAGAACTCTCGCGAGGTGTTGTCCACATTTGTTAGCTAGAGTGTAATGTCGGTTACGTCCTCGGTCTCTGGCTATAAGGGAGTTAGCATCGAGTAGACGGAGCAGGTCTCTACACACATTAGATAAGTCGGTATATGTTGCAGGGTCTAAGTCTCGTTTATGTATAACTTCAAGCGTTTTAATCATAGATAAGAGACGTGAGATATCGGCCATTCTGGCTTTTTTTAGCCGAGAGCCATGCTGGATTAGTGTCCCTCTAAGTACACATTTCAGAGCTTCCCATTTAATAAGGGGATTAGTATCATCTTGGCGGTGATCTGCAATAAAGTCACTAATCGTTTTTTCAACTGCTGCAACACATACCGAGTCAGTCAGTAGATTGTCATTAAGTCGCCACGAGGACCGGGTGCGGGATTTTGGTGGATGGGCTAGGTTGAGGTGTACGGGTGCGTGATCCGACCAGAGGATATGTCCTATGGAGGCCTTGAGTGGTATATCTAGTAATGATTGGGAGATTAGAAAGTAATCGATACGGCTATAGGATTTATGAGCTACTGAGTAACAACTGTAGTCTCTCTCTAGGGGATGTTGTATCCTCCATATGTCTACGAGCTGTGCCGAGTTTAAAAGGGATTTTATGTGTGTAATGCCGCGTACACACGGTCGGACTTTCTATCCTACTTGGTCCGGCACACTTTCCGACGGACTTTGTCCGCCAGGTGCGCCGGACTTTAAAACGGACGGACTTGCCCACACACACCCGGACTTTCCGGCGGGCTAAGTCCGCCCGTCTTTCCGACGGACTTTCGCCGGAGTTCCGGCGGACTTTCAGAATGAACGGACTTGCCCACACACGGACAAGTCCGTTCATTTTGAACGTGACTCAGGTGCGACGGGACTAGAAAAGGATGTCAATCTTGCCGCTTTTATCGGCGAGATTGACACCTTGCGAGCCCCGTCGCGGGGCATACCAGGCCCTTAGGTCTGGTATGGATTATAAAGGGAACCCCCTACGCCGAAAAAACGGCGTGGGGTCCCCCCTAAAATCCATACCAGACCCCGATCCGAGCACGCAGCCTGGCCGGTCAGGAAAGGGGGTGGGGACGAGCGAGCGCCCCCCCCCTCCTGAACCGTACCAGGCCGCATGCCCTCAACATGGGGGGTGGGTGCTTTGGGGGAGGGGGGTGCCCTGCGGGGCCCCCCCACCCCAAAGCACCTTGTCCCCATGTTGATGAGGACAAGGGCCTCTTCCCGACAACCCTGGCCGTTGGTTGTCGGGGTCTGCGGGCGGGGGCTTATCGGAATCTGGGAGCCCCCTTTAATAAGGGGGCCCCCAGATCCCGGCCCCCCACCCTATGTGAATGAGTATGGGGTACATGGTACCCCTACCCATTCACCTAGGGAAAAAGTGTAAGTAATAAAACACACTACACAGGTTTTTAAAATATTTTATTAAACAGCTCGGGGGGGGGGATCTTCCTCCGGCTTCGGGGGTCTTCTTCCGGCTTCGGGGGTCCCTCCGCTTCATCTTCTCCCGGCGTCCGGTTGGTTCTTCTCCGCTCTCTTCTCCCGGTGTTCCTGTTCTTCGGCCGGCTCCTCTGCTGTCTTCAAGTAGCTCTCTTGCCAGCAGAGGTCCGGACTTCTGGGCTTCTGGGCTTCTGGGCTTCTCTTCCCCAGATGTTGACACGACGCTCTCTCCTGCTGGACTGCTCTCCGAGGGCTGCGTTGTGACTTATATAGGCGGAGACCCCGCCCCCTTTTGATGTCACAGTCCCTGGGCATGCTGGGACTGTGACGTTTTAGGGGGCGTGGTCAACATCACCCAGTGACCACGCCCCCTAAAACGTCACAGTCCCAGCATGCCCAGGGACTGTGACATCAAAAGGGGGCGGGGTCTCCACCTATATAAGTCACAACGCAGCCCTCGGAGAGCAGTCCAGCAGGAGAGAGCGTCGTGTCAACATCTGGGGAAGAGAAGCCCAGAAGCCCAGAAGCCCAGAAGTCCGGACCTCTGCTGGCAAGAGAGCTACTTGAAGACAGCAGAGGAGCCGGCCGAAGAACAGGAACACCGGGAGAAGAGAGCGGAGAAGAACCAACCGGACGCCGGGAGAAGATGAAGCGGAGGGACCCCCGAAGCCGGAAGAAGACCCCCGAAGCCGGAGGAAGATCCCCCCCCCCCCGAGCTGTTTAATAAAATATTTTAAAAACCTGTGTAGTGTGTTTTATTACTTACACTTTTTCCCTAGGTGAATGGGTAGGGGTACCATGTACCCCATACTCATTCACATAGGGTGGGGGGCCGGGATCTGGGGGCCCCCTTATTAAAGGGGGCTCCCAGATTCCGATAAGCCCCCGCCCGCAGACCCCGACAACCAACGGCCAGGGTTGTCGGGAAGAGGCCCTTGTCCTCATCAACATGGGGACAAGGTGCTTTGGGGGGGGGGGGCCCCGCAGGGCGCCCCCCTCCCCCAAAGCACCCACCCCCCATGTTGAGGGCATTCGGCCTGGTACGGTTCAGGAGGGGGGGGGCGCTCGCTCGTCCCCACCCCCTTTCCTGACCGGCCAGGCTGCGTGCTCGGATCGGGGTCTGGTATGGATTCTAGGGGGGACCCCACGCCGTTTTTTCGGCGTAGGGGGTTCCCTTTATAATCCATACCAGACCTAAGGGCCTGGCATGCACCGCGCTCACCGCAATAGGAAAATTTGTTTTTCCTATTGCAGAGAGCGCGAGATGCAATACCCTGCCCTCGCGTCGTATCTGGTCCGTCGGACCAGCCTACACACGAGCGGGCTTTCCGTCGGACCAGCACACACACGAGCGGACTTTCCGCCCGAAACTGAGTCCTACGGAAAGATTTAAAACTTGTTTCAAATCTAGGTCCGGCGGGCTTTTGGGAAGAAGTCCGCCGGAAAAGTCCGCCGCCGCCCACACACGGGCGGATTGTCCGGCACACTCTGGTCCGCCGGACCAAGTATGCCGGAAAGTCCGACCGTGTGTACGCGGCATAAGAGTCGTGTGGGACATGGCTGACTTACCCGAAGAAGTGTCCACGGCTGGAGAAAGAGTTGTGTTGAGGTCGCCACCTAAAATGACACAAGGACCCCCAAATGATAGCAATTTGTTTAGAACCTTGGACAGAAAGTTCCCTTGATCCTGGTTTGGTCCATAGACATTAGCCACTGTAAAGACAGAAGAATTAAATTTGAGTTTGAGGAATAAATAACGCCCTAGTGGGTCTATCAGGGAATCTAAGACTTCTGGGTGGAACGATTTATGAAAAGCTATAGATACCCTTTTGGATTTTGCATGAGGGTTCGTACTGTGGAACCATTGGGGAAAATGAGGGTTTTTAAGGGATGGAATCTCTGAACCCCGGAAATGTGTCTCTTGTAGGAGCAGGATTTTAGTTTTAGTCTTATGAAAGTGGTATAACACCTGGCTTCTTTTTTCGGGGGTATTGAAGCCTCTACAGTTATAGGACGATAAGGTTAGATGTTCAAGTGAGGACATAATAGGAGTGAGGAGAGGTAACAGTATATGTTAATAACGTTCGTGCCGAGGTCCATCCAGCCCAGGAATAGGGGAGTGAAGTAAGTGGGTAGGTAGGGGAAGAAAAAAAGGTGGGAGAGGAGAGAGGAAAAGGGAGGGAGAAAGTAAGAGAGAAAAATAGGTAAAAAAAAATAAGCCACTAGGTGGCAGCATTAAGTAATCCTTTGAATGTAGAAACATTTCTATAAAGTGCTTATAAACTAATATCAGTAAAGTGCGCAAACAGGCACTACAAGTCCTAAGGGGGGGATGTGGTGAGCACCTAGAGTGCCTCCCGGTCCCGGGGTCCACGGGGGGAGCAAAAGCTGGTGAAAACATTATATAACCATCAATTTGTTATCATAAGGTAACCTGGTAAGAGCATATAAGTAATAACTTGTCACATATAACGTGTATACCCCCACCCCCTCCCAAACACATCAGAAAAAAACATGGAAGCATTTCTATAAGGCTTTCGTATATTAATTCGTAGTTAAGAGCGAGTTTCAATATGGGTGGGGGGGATAAGCCATAATTATAGAACCCATCCGCCCCAGCCTTGTCCACAGAAAAAAAGAACAAAGAAAATGTAGGCAACAATAGAGAAAAAATTTGAAAGGATCATCCTGAAAAGGACATCCAACTAGGATAATGTGGGGGGACAAAAAGGCATCTGCAAAAATGATGATGCGAAAAAAGTAAAAAAAAAAAAAAAAAAAAAGGAGGGGGGAGGGGGGGGTGTTGGATCTGTAACACTGTAATGCCCCGTACACACGGTCGGATTTTCCGATGGACAATGTCCGATCGGAGCGTGTTGTCGGAAATTCCGACCGTGTGTGGGCGCCATCGGACATTTTCCATCGGATTTTCCGACACACAAAGTTGGACAGCAGGAGATAAAATTTTCCGACAACAAAATCCGATCGCGTCAATTCCGACCGTGTGTGGCCTGTTCCGACGCACAAAGTGCCACGCATGCTCAGAAGAAATTCCGACACGGGACAGCTCGTTCTGGTAAACTTAGCGTTCGTAATGGATACAGCACTTTCGTCACGCTGCAGTGTTAAAAATGGTTTAATACAGCGCACTCTCTTCTTCTTTATAATGTGACAAGAATTAAGTCGTTTTGCTGCTCATATTCACACACACTTCTCACAAAGTTTTATTTGTGTTTTTTTAGTGGGATTCCCTGAATATATTGTTATTAGTTGTCACATCTGACAGTTTTATATTTTTTTTTTTTTTTTTTTGGATTTTCAGCCTTTTTTTTTCTTTAATGTTTGGATTTTTTCCAAGGCTGATCTTTGTGCAATGTTATTTTTATTTTTACTCCAGAATATTTTTGTGTGTGTTTTGTGTGTCAAGTTACCCCAACACCATTGATATCTTTTATTATTTAATCTCCAGGAGATTGTTTGGTGTTGGTGTCCCTTGTTCATTTCACGTTGTATATTTGAAATGTACCTGAATCCTCACAAACCAACTGTCATTTTTGAAGTAAAACACATAGGAGAGTATAATTCAAAACAAAAATCCTTTATTAAGGGATCAGAACCAAACAAAGAGGAAGGCAACACTGGATCAACAGGAGAAATTAGCGAAGCCTGGGACCCCCACGGCAGACATCAATTCTTCAACATCAAAATTGGTGGCCTGAGGAGTCCATATGTAAGGGAGGGCAATCTGGTCCAGAATTCGCAGAGATCTGGATAGTAGCAGATGACATCTGTGTCCCCAGGCTGTGGTACCACAAGAGGCTGCATCTTTTGGCCAACCAGACTGGATCCAGGGCAATCACTGTCTGGTCTTCCTTCCGGGCTGTGGCTGTGCAGTTGGAGATGTGGCAGGAGGAGGAGTAGGACCTGGAGGAGGAGGAGGAGGAGGACTGGGAGGACCTGGAGGAGGACTGTGAGGACCTGGAGGAGAGGGGGGAGGAGGAGGAGGACCATCCCAAAGATGTGTGTGAGGTGTAATTTGGCCCCTCATACCTTTCTCCAGAGCCTCTGATATGAGGGCCTCACACATGGCTTTTTGGCCCTCCTCCATCCTCTGCATTTTATATGCTATGAATGCAGCAATGTTCTCCTGCATGGTGTGGGGTGCTCCCAGGACCTCTGTAGCCCTCCAAAAGAATGCTGGGGACATAGATGTCATCTGCTGCTCCGGATCTCTGTGAATCCAGGACTTTCTTGCGCTCCCTTAGATATGTGCTCCTCAGGCCACCAATGAAAATCTTTAAATAAGTGATGTCTGCCGTGGGGATCACCTGCTTCACAATTTCACACAATTGCTCCAGTGCTGCCTTCCTCTTTGCTTGGTTCTTGAAATGGGGGTGGGTAATCTCCCACAGACAGGGCAGCTCACTTAGCATATCAATGAATAGTGACATGAAGTCAGTATCTCTCATTAAGATATCCATGTTCACTGCAAGACACAACACAAGACAAAGCCTAATGTCAGACAAAACTCTCCTAATCTTGTTACAATATAGGCCTCAATCTAGAAGCAGTATAGGCACAAGTTTGTCTCTTACCTTCGTTCTTACGATTGGCGCGTCCAATGCTCCTTCCTCCGCTCACAGATCGTACGTAATACGCACGCGTGTTACGCTTTATACACACTGCGCATGCGTGTAACTCCGCCCGCCCCTGACGTTCTTTCTAGTCTATTCCCCGCCCCTTTTCGTTCGGCGCAGTGGGTGAAGAGCACATGGCGGAGTTACAGCAGGTGCGTGCTAATTCTAGCAACGAGGAGGAGGAGGAAAGCCCGGATCCAGGCACGTCCCGATCCAGAAGGAGACGTTTTAAGGCCACAAATATGTCGTTTGGGGAGATGTTGGAGATGGTTGACATCATGAAGAAATCCGACTATGACGGAAAATATGGGCCTTACCCCAACCCCAACATCTGAAAGGCCAAGATCATGGCGAAAGTGGTCAGGAGTCTTGAGAGGAATTTCGGGGTACGACGATCGAAAGATCAGCTCAGGAAGCGGTGGTCGGACCTGAAGTTGAGAGAGCCAGAGCAGTACCGAAAGATCCGGAGGGTGCTGCAAAAAAGTAAGTAGTTGTGCTGTGTTCCTATTCATTCTGTCTTTATTCCGTTCGTTCTGCTCCATATGCTTTTAGTAATTGTAACGTTTCAAAAGGTCAACTTTAATGTTCATGGGCCCATTATTCGTTCGTATCAAACATTTTTCTTTTGGCCTCTAGAACACCATTGCATTTTCACACATTTTTGGGGGCCTACTTGGATGCCAAATATTTGTTTGTGTAGATGGGTTTGTTACTAGAATGAAATGCCAACTAGATTGTGTGTAAGGAGAGGACACTGAGCAGCTGTTTTCACATCTGGACACTGGAGCACTAGTGTGGGACCCCAGAACACCCTTTTTATTAGGGGGGCCACACAGGTGCTCCAGTGTATACTATAGGGGGGGCTACATCTGTGAAGCTTGTACCAAACCGGTAAAGTATTGCAGCTTGACAAAGGGCAATAAAAAATATACATCTTGGAACTCGGCTAAAATAGACAATTGTACCCCACTTCCAAGCAATGTTTCCTAGTTCTAGTTCTGCCATCAAATATCTGTGTGCTAATTATACCATTTTTGTTTTACATAGGGGAGAAAAGACTCGGAGGACACCCCTCATCCGAGGAGACCAGAGACCCCCCCTCTGGAAGAAGGGGAAATACCGCAAACCCAAGAAGCTGAGCAGGAGGAAGAAGAAGACGTGGTGGAGATTGGCACCACAACAGGTGAGTGTCTGCGACCACAGACTCAGGTAAAAGAGATGGATGGTGGCAGATTTTTGAGACCTTTTTTTTTGTTATTTATCTCTTTTTAGGTGATCGTGATCCAGAACGCTTTACATCTGAAAGTGCCCAGATACTTATCGGGGAGATCATGGGGTGTAATCTCCAATTGCAAAACATCCAGCAACAAATCACTGATGTTATTAAAAAAAATAATAACATCATTGATGTTTTGGGGCGAATTTAAACCCCACAAAATCACCTGTTTTATGTTACTAAAATTTTTACAATGTTTAGAAAAGCCAAATTTGGAGGATGCACACAGTGTGCCAACATGTGCTATCTGCCATCACGGGAGATCAATGGACGCGTTCTGGGGGTGCAACCCCTTCCTCAATTATAAAGTCGCATTGAGGAAGGGCTTGCTCCCCCAAAACACGTCCCTTGATCCCCCCTGATGGCAGATAGCACATGTTGACATTCGTAAATTGGTGTGCATCTTCCAAATTTGGCTTTTCCAGGGGTGATTTCCCCCCATCTGAACGCTATATCAAACACAGTTCCTAAATACTCATGTCTGATATAGCCTTCAGGTTTTACCATATGTGAACTTTGTAAGTTCAAGTTTTTTGGCTTTCTTGTTGGTTTTACACAGGCCTGTTTTATCTGAAATGGATATTTCGATTTTTGATAATGCTACTGCAAACATTGTTATGCAACAAACATGTTGGTTTGTTTTAAAAACCTTTCGTAAATGCACATGTGATTGTGCAGCTATAAAAAAGTGCCTTACTCAAGAATGTGTGGATTATTGTCTCAACACTACAACACTTTTGGGGTGATGTAATTGTTGTTTTATGCACAAATGGGGGTTATTTTCTAAGGGCAATTACACTTTGCACTACAAGTGCAGGTTCAGTGCAGTTGCAAGTGCACTTGTAGTGAAATGTGTTTTGGCATTTAGGAAGTACCAGCCAACACTATTTTTTATAAGGTTACCCAATCACGACATTTTCTGCACTCAAAACATTTCTGTCAGGGTCAGCTAAAACAAACTGTAAGGTACCTGGTAGTTGAGCCTGACTGGTGGAAGGAGACCTCTCTTAAGCGCTGGTTCAGGAGCCACTGGAAGTGGGAACAGTGGTCTCTTGAGCGCAGTGGGTAGGAGGGCCTGATGCGGTTCCGGCAGAAGCAGATGATGGTCTGGAAGGATGCCCCTCAGGGATGGCTGAGCTGCGGATGTAGGTAGGCAGATGCAGGCCGGTAGGCAGGCAGGTAGCTGAGAAGGCAGCAGCAGGATGCTTGACAAGCAGGCTGGAAGCAGCGTCACAGGACACAGGCAAAGCAAAGTCAGACAGTCCGTTCAGCAGGAGATCAGGCAGATATGAACAAAGGGATGATCCAGGAATAGTCAGGCAGGCAGGGGTTCGGCAACAAGTAATCAAGATAAACAAGGTCAGACAAGCCGGGTCGGATTGGAGACTGGAGAATGGTCAGACGTAGCCGGGTCACTAGCAAATACAACAACAGGCGGAAAACAGGAACTCAGGTACAGAGCTGCAGACAAACAGCACCTGACAGAAGCACCTGTCATTCTTTTAAAGGGCCCTTGGCGCCAAAACAGCGCTAGCGCGAACGGGCGCGCGCGCGTACAGGCACACGCGGGAGCGCTCCGGCGCCCCCTGGTGGGGAATTAAGCGGAATTGTCCTGGAAGAGCTTCTTGTGCACCTGCGTGCACGCATATTTGCCCGACGGCCACTGATATGCCCCTGACATTGCCCCCTCCCAACGGGCAGCCTCCGGATGCCCAGAATACCCTTCTTTTCAGGATGAGCAGAGAAGTAAGCATGGATCAAACGTCTGGCATGAATATTACAGTCAGGTTCCCATTAATTATTTTCCGGACCATACCCCTTCCATTTAATCAAAAACTGTACTTGCCCAGATCTCTTTCTGCAATCAAGGATGGCCTCCACTTCATATTCCTCGTTGCCGTCCACCAGAACCGGTTCAGGGACCCTGGTGCTCCTGTCAGGAAAAGGATCATCTACAGCAGGTTTCAAGAGTGACACGTGAAACACAGGGTGGATCTTGAGTGAATCAGGTAAACACAATTCATAGGACACCTCATTAATCTTTCTTTTCACAGGGAAGGGCCCAATGAACTTAGGAGCAAGCTTCTTAGTAGGACAGGTTAATCTAATATTATCAGTAGACAGCCATACCTTGTCACCAAGCTGAAGGTTTAGGTCTCCTCTTCTTTTCTGATCAAAGAATCTTTTGTTGTCCGCTTGTGCCTTGGATAACGCTTCCCGTAAGATTCGGTTATTATGACTGAGGAACTGCGCTGTGTCCTGGACCGCTGGAACTGAGGTTTCTGAAAGAAAATCTGGTAAAAAAGATGCATGAAAACCATAGTTGGAAAAGAAAGGGGATTGACCGGTAGCAGAGTGGCTGGCATTGTTATAGGCGAATTCCGCTAGGGGCAGCAGAGATACCCAATCATCCTGCACAAAAGATGTAAAACACCTTATGTACTGCTCCAGTGTCTGATTTGTCCTTTCAGTTTGCCCATTTGTTTGGGGATGGTATGCTGAGGACAGGGCTAATTCAATTTTCAGAATTTCACAAAGGGCTCTCCAAAAACGTGATGTAAACTGCACCCCATTATCGGACACTATATTTGCAGGGATTCAATGTAGCCTGACAATCTCCTTAATGAACACACGGGCCGTCTCCACAGCAGAGGGTGTTCCTTTTAGGGGCACAAAGTGGGCCATTTTGGACAGCCGGTTGACAACCACAAAGATCGCCGAACATCCTTCAGAGCAAGGCAGTTCAACTATAAAGTCCATTGCTATCATCCTCCAGGGCCTATCTGGTATAGGCAATGGTCTCAGTAGTCCCCAAGCTCTGTTCCTGGGAGTCTTATTCTGGATGCAGACAGAACATGAGTTGACATATTTCTTGCAGAATTCCTTTAGGTTAGGCCACCAAAAGGTGCGCTGCACCAGCTCAAGGGTCTTACGGACCCCAAAATGTCCTGCAAGTGGGTGGTCATGCAGAAGTGTCAGTACCTTGACTCGGGCGCTCTCTGGTACAAAAATTTGACTTCCTCTCCACAATAGTACATCACGAGGTGTTAAAGAGGATCCCTGAAGACTTGAAGGTTCTGGAGATGCTTCTCTGATCATGGACAGAAGATCTGTTTGAAGAAGAAGGAAGCTATTTGCCGGCAAAATAGTGTCAGGTACAGAAAAGTCTTTAGGGTTATCAAACACGCGCGACAGCGCGTCTGGTTTTACGTTTTTGGATCCAGGCCGGTAGGTAATGTGGAAACAGAACCGTGTGAAAAATAGAGCCCAACGGGCTTGTCTGGGTTTTAACCTCTTGGCAGATCTTAAATATTCGAGATTCTTGTGATCTGTATAAATCAGTACTGGATGGACTGCGCCTTCTAGCAAGTACCTCCATTCCTCCAAAGCTGTCTTGATAGCGAGTAGCTCTCGATCCCCCACATCATAGTTCCGCTCAGCCGGTGAAAGTTTCCGAGAAAAGAAACCTACGGGATGCATCAAGTCCTTGTTGCCTTGTCGTTGGGAAATAACAGCACCCACGGCTACTTCGGACGCATCAACCTCCAGGATAAAAGGTAAGGATGGATCCGGATGGCTAAGGATCGGGGCTGATGTAAAAACGTCTTTTTAATTCTTCAAAGGCCCCCTGGGCTTCCGGGTTCCAATGGAAGCGAGAGTTCTGCTTGGTTAGCTGCGTGATGGGGGAGATGATAGCAGAAAACCCCCTAATGAACTTCCTATAAAAGTTTGCAAACCCAATGAAGCGTTGTACGCCCTTTTTGTCCATGGGAGCTGGCCACTCTAACACAGCAGATACCTTCTGAGGGTCCATTTTGATGCCGGTTGGGGAGATCACTAACCCCAGGAACTGAATCTCCTTCTGTTCAAATTCGCACTTCTCCGCCTTAGCATACAGTCTGTGCAAACGGAGTCGGGTCAAGACTTTACGGACATGTTCCCTATGTTGCTCAAGTGAACTGGAGAAGATTAGAATGTCATCCAGATAGACAATTAAAAAGATGTCCAGGAAATCTCTAAACACATCATTGACCAGATGCTGTAACGTGGCGGGAGCATTGCATAGACCAAAGGGCATGACAAGATATTCATAGTGTCCGAAACGGGTCCGGAAAGCCGTCTTCCACTCGTCCCCGGCCCGAATGCGGACTAGATTGTAAGCCCCTCTCAGATCCAGCTTGGTAAAGATAGTAGCCGACCTTCTGGAACAGTTCAGGTATCAGTGGCAGCGGGTAACGGTTTTTGACTGTAATGTTGTTTAACTCCCGATAGTCCACACAGGGGCGAAGAGACTGATCCTTCTTAGAAACAAAAAATATTCCGGCACCAGCTGGTGAAGTAGAAGGTCGGATGAAGCCTTTTTCGAGGTTTTCATTTATGTAAACCTTAAGTGCCTCTTGTTCCTTTTCGGACAGCGGAAAAATGCGTCCAAAAGGAATCTCAGCCCCAGGAAGCAGCTCAATTGGGCAATCATAGGGACGATGGGGAGGCAGGGTGTCTGCCCCCTTCTTGCTGAACACATCCGCAAATTCCCGATAGACTTCTGGTACATCTTGGAGCAGGTCTGGATCAATGTCCATACAAAGTAAAGTAGCAGCAGGTTTAGAGGATTCTGGTAGGCAATGTCTTTGGCAATAGGGTGACTGGAACTTGATCTCGCCCGTGACCCAGTTAACAAGAGGGTTGTGGGCCTGGAGCCAGGGCATGCCCAAAATGATTGGAAATAGTGGAGATGAAATAACATCCAGGGTTAGGATCTCTTGGTGCTGAGATGAGCAGGTGGCAGACAGAGGAAGGGTTTCTTGAGAGACCTGTCCAGATCTTATGTGGGACCCATCGGCCAAAAAAACTGAGAGTCTGTGTGTCTTGTTCTTTAAAGGCAGATTCTGTTGGGTGGCAAAAGCAGAGTCCACAAAGCAGCTACATGCCCCAGAATCAACAATGGCGTTGACCTGGATTGTTCTTCCCTGGAGCTGTAATGAGAGAGGGAGGACAAGTTGAGTTGTATTGGTGGTTAAAGCGGATAAACTAGTCGGAGTAGAAGAAAAGCACTTACGAGTCTTTACTGGACAGTTGCTCACATAGTGGCCCGTCCCACCACAGTAGAGACAGAGGTTTAACTGGCGTCTGCGCGCCCGTTCCTCTGGGGTCAGGGTGGCATGCATAAGTCCCAGTTGCATAGGTTCGGGGGCATCGGTTGTTTGGGTGACTGGACTTGGGTAAGCAGAAGGTAGGTATCGGGAGGCAGGAACCGGAGCTCTTGCAGTCATCCACATAGGGCGTGTTTGTTGTGAAGAGCGTTCAGACCTGCGCTCACGAAGGCGTCGGTCAATCTGGATGGTAATGGCGATGAGTTCCTCAAGGGTATCAGGCATCCCTACCCGAGCAAGCTCATCCTTAAGACCTTCGGATAGCCCCATGCGGAACTGGTGACGTAAGGCTGCGTTGTTCCATTGAGTGTCCGCGCTCCAGCGTCGAAAGTCCGTTACATAGTCCTCGGCCAGCCTACGGCCTTGCTGGAGCGCGAACAAAGCTGCCTTAGCGGTGGCAGTCCGTTGAGGGTCCTCATAAAGCTGGGCCATGGCTTCAAAGAAGGCAGGCAAGGACTGGACCTGTGTAGCGTTGGTTTCAAGCAGGCGGTGGGCCCAGGTCTGAGGTTCCCCCTGAAGAAGGGATATAACAAATCCCACCTTGGTAGCCTCCAAGGAAAAAGTCTGTGGTTGTAGAGCAAAGTAGAGTTGGCAAGCGCTGCGGAAGGCCAAAAATTTTGTTCGGTCACCAGAAAACTTTTCGGGGGTAGGCACTCTTGGCTCAGGTGGAAGCATAACCACAGAGGGCGGTGCAGCAGCCTGTACTGGAGCGGCTGCAGAAGTAGGGGCCACACTACCGGGCCCACTGAGGTTTAATACTTGACCCTCCAGTCTGTTGTAACTGTCTTGTAAGGTCTGCACTGCCTGGGTAAGTGCTGCTAGGTGCGTGCAGATCTCCTTGATGGGAGAGGTCTCTCCTGCAGGCTCAGTCATGGCTGTTTGTACTGTAAGGTACCTGGTAGTTGAGCCTGACTGGTGGAAGGAGACCTCTCTTAAGCGCTGGTTCAGGAGCCACTGGAAGTGGGAACAGTGGTCTCTTGAGCACAGTGGGTAGGAGGGCCTGATGCGGTTCCGGCAGAAGCAGATGATGGTCTGGAAGGATGCCCCTCAGGGATGGCTGAGCTGCGGATGTAGGTAGGCAGATGCAGGCCGATAGGCAGGCAGGTAGCTGAGAAGGCAGCAGCAGGATGCTTGACAAGCAGGCTGGAAGCAGCGTCACAGGACACAGGCAAAGCAAAGTCAGACAGTCCGTTCAGCAGGAGATCAGGCAGATATGAACAAAGGGATGATCCAGGAATAGTCAGGCAGGCAGGGGTTCGGCAACAGGTAATCAAGATAAACAAGATCAGACAAGCCGGGTCGGATTGGAGACTGGAGAATGGTCAGACGTAGCCGGGTCACTAGCAAATACAACAGGCGGAAAACAGGAACTCAGGTACAGAGCTGCAGACAAACAGCACCTGACAGAAGCACCTGTCATTCTTTTAAAGGGCCCTTGGCGCCAAAACAGCGCTAGCGCGAACGGGCGCGCGCGAACGCGCGTACGGGCACACGCGGGAGCGCTCCGGCGCCCCCTGGTGGGGAATTAAGCAGAATTGTCCTGGAAGAGCTTCTTGTGCACCTGCGTGCACGCATATTTGCCCGACGGCCACTGATATGCCCCTGACACAAACACAAGCAGTAAATGTCCACCAAGAATTTCTTTTGTTTGTTTTTTATTTGAAAAAGGTGTCACAGATTCTCTGGCATATTGATAGCCCCCCTACCCGCAAAGAACTCCAGGTAGCGTAACCGGACATCACGGGCATTCAGGGAGGGCAAGCCAGGACGGCCACTTTCAAGCGCCGTCAGTGTTGATGGATTTGGGATTCCGGCCTCAGGCCCAACTGAGCCAGCATAGTTGGCTGAATGTTTTCTTAAAAAATTATGGAGAACACAGCAGGCAAGTATTATATGGTTCAGTTTATACTCCGCCATATGGATGGGTGTCAGAAATAATCGGAACCGGCTGGCCAGGATTCCAAATGTGTTCTCCACCACTCTTCGGGCTCTGGCCAGCCGGTAATTAAAAACCCTCTGTTCCAGGGTGAGGGTCCTCATCGGGAATGGCCGCATCAGGTGGTCCCCCAGCGCAAATGCTTCATCAGCAACGAACACAAATGGGAGACCTTCAACATTGTCCTCTGGAGGTGGCAAGTCCAAGCTGCCATTCTGGAGACGCCTGTAGAACTCCGTCTGGGCGATCACTCCACCATCGGACATCCGGCCATTCTTCCCCACGTCCACATACAAGAACTCGTAATTAGCCGACACCACCGCCAACATCACTATACTATTAAACCCCTTGTAATTATAATAGTACGACCCCAAGTTGGGTGGTGGGACGATGTGGACGTGTTTCCCATCAATTGCCCCTCCGCAGTTAGGAAAGTCCCACCGCTGGGCAAAGTGGGAGGCCACAGTCTGCCATTCCTGTGGCGTGGAAGGAAACTGTTGAGGAAAAAACAATAAACATTACTATTTTTTCACAGAAACATGGCAAGCAGATTATACACAAACATTATGGGGCAACCTCCAGATAGCATTTACTAAGGGGAATTTAACAACAACAAAGTATAAGGTACACCTATCATATTCCCCCTCCCCCCCTCTCATGGGCCATTTCTAATATTATGGGGGGGGAACTCTTGGACAGGTAACCCTCTTCACTTCATTGAGAGATGAATGCCTAAATACAGGGTATTACTTGGAACAGCCCCTCCTTAGTTACACTATTAGCAGACCACTGGACAGGTAAGAAGTGTCTGAATACAAAGATATAAATACACATTGTACACATTTGAGGACATTTGGACATTCTGCTATTACCTATCAAGATAATAATAGGATACAAAAACTTTAAACAGTTCCATTGGAAAGTATACAGGCAGGCCCTTGCACTACATGCTTTGGGGAATTCATCCATAAATCTGACCAGTAAAGAGGTGGGTATAGTGTGTATGGGTTTGGCAAAGTCAGCAGATAGATGATTGAGGATAGAGAATTGGGATCAGCTGACTTAGCAGTTGGGGGAGGGAGGGTTACCAAAAATTTGTGGACACCACAAAAAAAGCCTCTGGCACTCTGTCTGAATTTAAAGCTAAAATAACATTAACAAACATTTTAGGGGGTGTTTGGGGTAAAGCACTACTATAGAGCTGATAAAATACATTGTTAAGTGACTACATGAGGTGAATATAGGGCAGGAGACACCATGCTGGAGAGGTTATTGAAGGGCAAATATCTATGAAGGACATAAAATAATAATTACATAAAAATCCAGCATGCATGAGAACAAAGGGGACATTCACAGCATATTACAATCATGGTCATTAGGGAATGAGGAAAGAAATACAATATATTAGCAAACGTTCAATACAATAAAATGTGATATAAAAGGAAAAAAATCTTACCTTCATATACTCCTTCTGCAGGACCTGTATGATGGCAGAACAGGTCTCTGGGATAATGATACCCAGAGCCTGGGGGGAGACGCCTGTCGAGAACTTCAAGTCCTGCAGACTTCTCCCTGTGGCCAAATACCGCAAGGTAGCGACCAACCTCTGCTCCGGAGTGATGGCTTGCCTCATGCAGGTATCCTGCCTGCTGATATAGGGGGTCAGCGAAGCCAACAAACGGTGAAATACGGGGTCTGTCATCCTGAGAAAGTTCCTGAAATCATCAGGATTATTCTCACGGATCTCACGGAGCAAAGGCATATGACAGAACTGGTCACGCTGAAGCAACCAATTCTTGGTCCATGAACTCCTCCCCACCCTGTTCATGGACTGGACTTGTGTCAAGGTCAGGACCCCAACACCAAGCCCCCGCACAGCACGAACTCTACGAGGAGTACGCATACGAAACATGGCTAGAAAATGGTCGGCTGCTCAGAACGAAGTAACAGAACTCACTGAAGAACAGCAAGGCCTGTGAAGAGCGACCTGAAAACCAGTAACGAACGAACAAGAATACAATGACTCCTTAAAGTCACGCGGAACTTGCTGCACGCACTGAAGAGCAGATACAAACCCACAAGCACAAACTGAACGGCAGAAAACGATCTGAAAGCCACGAGTCTGAAAAAGCGCGAATCGTCTCTCACCAAACTTTTACTAACACGAGATTAGCAAAAGGAGCCCAAAGGGTGCCGCGCTTGGTTCTGAACCGGCCTTTTCTAGTCTCGTCGTACGTGGTGTACGTCACCGCATGGTTGTCGATCGGAAATTCCGACAACTTTGTGCGACCGTGTGTAGGCAAAACAAGTTTGAGCCAACATCCGTCGGAAAAGATCCTAGGATTTTGTTGTCGGAATGTCCGATCAATGTCCGACCGTGTGTACGGGGCATTAGTGTAGTAGACAGGTAGGTAGTCCAGGGAGATCTTTACCACTTAAAAGTGGTTCAAGGGTAGATGGCCTGCACCGCTTCCTATTCTTTCCTTCCTTGAGGGAAAGAAAGGAAAAAAAAAAAAGAAGAGATAAAAAAAAAAAGGAAACAATACAATAGTCACGGTGGCAGGGTAAAGATGTGGTGTCTGCAGGGCCTAGAGACCAGTTAGCCGTCTGGAGACTTCTGAGGGGAGCTTCTGGGTTGCTTGTTCTTGCTCACTTTCTGCCATTGTGTGTGGAATGGAAGTCCCGGAGTAGCAGAAGGAAGGGGCCAGTCTGGCAGGGAGATCTGGGGTAGCTCCAGAGTGCTCAGGAACCTTGGTAGATCTCCTAATGTGCGGAAAAGGGCCGTTTTGCCTTCATGATGAACCCGTAATTGAAAAGGGAACCGCCATTGATATTTGATCTTTCTTTCCTGAAGAACAGATGTAATCGGTTTAAGTGCACGCCGCATGGCCAGAGTTTAGCGCGACAGGTCAGGCAGCAGCATTACTGGGGTGTCATTCAGCCGAATGGAGTCCTGTGTGCTGGCTGCTTTCATGATCTCCTCTTTAACTTTATAAAAGTGCACCCTGCAGAGCGTGTCCCGAACAAAGGAGGAATCAGAACTACGCGGGCCTGAGGTTCTGTGAACTCTGTCCAGCTCAATAGGGGTATCTTTGGGATGCTGCAGGATTTGGTTAAATATGGCAGTGACTGCTCCATGCAAATCATTGTGATCTATGGTTTCTGGTATGCCACGGATTCTAATATTGTTCCGTCTGCTACGGTTTTCGATGTCATCTTGGTGGTACATGAGCTGTTGTAGTATGTTAGTATGGGTATTAAGGATCTCTTCATGGGACTGTAATGTATTGCACATACCATCAGTGGTATTTTCTACATCCTCCATTCTAGTCCCTAGATCCCTCTTGAGCTCAGCAATCTCTTTCCGGTATGACTTCTCCATGCGGGAGACATAATGTTCAAAGTCAGTTTTAGTAGGTAAAGAGCGGAGGTAGGCATGCATGGATCGCATCTGCGACTCCATGTCCCATCCATCCCTGGAGCACAGGGAGGCCTGGGAGAGGCTTTGGGGGTTGTGTGGTATAGTGGGGGCTCCAGATCCGTGAGGGAGACTGAGCGGCCTCTGGACAGTACCTGTTCGGCGTCTGCATGTGCTGAGCGGGCCGGAGACGGAGGCGCCGCCGCCATCTTGGAGGCTCTCTGGCTCTGGTAGGCCACAGAGGAACGGGTCACAAAATTCCCCAAATCGCCCTGTGTCCGGTCACCGGCGAGCTTCGAGTGGTCCCTGGGCTTTCCTTTACCCATCAGGACGTTCTTGGTAGCTTGATGGGTGATGGTAAAGGAGATAGAGCCCCGTGGAGATCGTCAGGACCGGGAGCTGCCGCGATGTGCGTCCTACAGCTCCATGCGCTAAGCCACGCCCCCCTATTAAGAGAGGTTTAGACTCCAGAGATAGAGATGTAATTTTGCCCCTGTACAAATCATTAGTAAGACCTCATCTGGGATATGCAGTTCAGTTTTGGGCACTAGTTCACAAAAAGGATATTGGGGGACTGGAGAAAGTGCAGAGAAGAGCAGCCAAACTGATAAGAGGGATGAAGGAGCTCAGCTATGAGGAAAGATTAGAGGAACTGAATTTATTCTTTCTTGAGAAGAAGAGATTAAGGGGGGATATGATCAACATGTACAAATACATAAGTGATCCATAAAGTGAACTTGGTGTAGAGTTATTATCTTAAAAGTAAGCACAGAGGACATGAGGGCATTCTTTATGTCTGGAGAAAAACTGATTTAATCTCCAAATACGGAAAGGCTTCTCTTCACAGTAAGAGCTGTGAAAATGTGGAATAGACTCCCTCAAGAGCTGGTTCTGCCCAGCTCAGTAGATTGCTTTTAAAAAAGGCTGGATTTTTTCCTAAATGTACATAATACATTATACATATAACTGGATACTAATATTTATAGGTAAAGTTGATTCAGGGAATATCTGATGGTTAGATAAGGGGCACCTGCCAGCTGCTCCAACACCTCATGGTTCCTGGGCATGGGTTAGGCCACAATCGCAGGGCTAGTGTTCAGTTTTCAAAGGTCCCCACAAAGTATGATTCCTTTGGAGACCAGGACTACTGGTGATGCCCTGACGGCAGCATTCTCTCTTTGGCCCGGTCTGTTTGTGCATTCTGTGAAATGAGTTTGGCCGAAGGCATGAGGGAAGGATGAACCCTGCTGCTTGACAGCATAGTGTGCCCTCCCAGGGTTTCTCTGACACTATATACCACAAACATTGTCAGCAGCTAATGTACCTGGATGGAGAAGAAAGGTGACTTGAGCTGAAGGACTAGGCCCACTCCCTGAGTGTCAGCTAACCAATGTAGCAGGGGACCTAGATCTCCCAATTCAGGTGTTCTGCCCCTAGACATGACATGTGCTGTGCTGGACTGTTGTGTGTGAATCAAGACCACAAATTATGGTGTGGCACATTAGCTCTGGCTCTAGTAATTTCACATGGATCTACAAGAACAGTATCAGGTGACACCTTCAATACATGTCGCTAGGTTGGCTGGACACAATGAACATCTGTTTAACCCTTTCAGTCTCCACATCCCCTGCCTGTAGAGCTTTCGATCCCAGCTTCTTATTGGCCACCTGCCTGTAGAGCTTTCCAGCCCAGCTTCTTATTGGTCATGTCAAGCTTTTGTGTACTTTTCTCAGCATTGGAGCCAACAGCCAAACTGCTGAATGCTGCAATGCTTTGATACGTCTTCAGTGCTGGCTGAGCAGTGGAACCACAAGTACCAACCAGCTGTCCTATGATACACAAAGGCAACTACTGGGGTGTAACTGTCACGTACCTGGTGGAGACTGAGCTGTAGAGAGGGCTTCTCTTGCACCTCCTGTCTAGCACCCCTGATAGAGATGACAGGGAGTGAAAGACATAGAGTGGCACGAGGGCCGATGTAGCAGGTGGCTCCGGACGGGTTCTGGGCAGGAGCCCGATAGCTGCAGATTACCGGACGGGCACCGAGGTCTGGAACTCCGTGTTGCTGGAACAGCAGGCGTGTCGGTGGTCGTGGTCGGTACAAAAGCCAGGAGGTCATCAACAGCCGAGCAGAGCAGGTACTGGAACGTGAGACAGGATCAAACACGGGATACAGGCCAAGTTCGGTACACAGTCGGGCAGCGCGGTACAGGAGCATGAAGCAGGGACAAGGTCAAAACACAAGCCGGGGTCACAGGAAGGCAGGCAGAAGTCCAAGAGGCATCTCAGGTGCAAGCCGGGTCAAACACAGGAACACAGGAACAGATCAGATTCAGGTAACAGGTACTAGCTGAAAGACCACTCAGCAAGGCTCATGTGTCAGTGTTCAGCTTAAATAAATTATTTGGCGCCCAGGCGTGCACGTGTGTGCGTGCGCATTGGCGCACGCCTGTGCGCGCCAATACAAGTCCTTTTTACACACACTGGTGTGCTTGTGTGCAGGTGCCCATCTGTTAGCCAGACTTCTCTTACATTTCCCCCCTCCCAATGGGCAACCTCCGGATGCCCATCTGTAGTTTCTTTTCAGGGTGAGCCTGGAAAAAAGCCTGTGGCTCAACCTCTTGGCATGTAAATTGGACTCTGGTTCCCAAGAGTTGTCTTCAGGTCCGTAACCTTTCCATTTAATCAAAAACTGAATTACATTTCTTCTCCTTCTACAGTCCATAATGGCTTCAACCTCATACTCCTCATTACCGTTGACTAAAGTAGGTGCAGGTGGATCCGACTCACGACCAGGAAAGGGATCTAACCTCGCATTCTTCAGTAACGAGACATGGAAGACTGGATGGTTCTTGTAATTCTCTGGGAGTGACAGTTCGTAGACTGCAGGATTGATCTGTCTTTTGACAGGGAAGGGACCAATAAACCTTGGTCCGAGTTTCTTAGATGGACAGGATAATTTTAAGTTGGCAGTGGATAACCAGACCTTGTCTCCGATCTGGAGTTTTAGGTCCCCTCTTCTTTTCTTGTCAAAAAATGTTTTATTGTCCTGCTGTGCCTTGGAGATGTTCCTTTGTAAAACTTTATTGTTCAATTGAAGGAAGTTTAATCTATCCTGGACTGCAGGGACCAAGGAGTCGGGTAAGATGTCAGGCAGGAAAGTTGGAAAGTATCCATAGTTTGCAAAAAACGGGGCTTGTCCCGTAGCTGAGTGAACCGCATCGTTGTATGCAAACTCTGCCAGGGGTAACAGTGATGCCCAGTCATCCTGGGCAAAGGATGAGAAACACCGGAGATATTGTTCCAGAGTCTGGTTTGTACGTTCAGTTTGGCCATTGGCCTGGGGATGGTATGCTGAGGAGAAATAATTTTCAATTTTCAACATCTTACAGAGGCTCTTTCCAAAATCTGGAAGTAAATTGTACCCCCCGATCCGAGGTGATGCTGCTGGGTACCCCATGGAGTCTGACTACCTCCCTGATAAAGGTGCACACAGTCTCTTTTGCTGATGGAGTTCCTATTAAAGGAATAAAATGGGCCATCTTAGTCAGTCAGTATGTCCACAATCACAAAAATGGTGGTAAATTTTTGGCAGAAGTTCCACGATGAAGTCCATATTAATCATCTCCCAGGGCCTCTTGGGAATGGGCAGTGGTCTTAGCAGACCCCAGGATTTGACTTTATTGTTCTTGTTCCGGGCACAGACTCCACAGGTGTTCACATAGTTCTTACAGTCGAGTCTTAAGCCTGGCCACCAAAAGGACCGTTGCACAAGTTCCACTGTCTTGGTTACCCCGAAATGTCCTGCTAGAGGGTGGTCATGACAGAGACTCAGGATCTTGGGAAGCAAACTCGGGGGTATGAACACTTTTCTATTGTGTAAAAATAGACCTTCTTGTTCCTGAAAACAGATGCCCGATGGCAAAATGTCCCTTGTGGATGCTTGCTTGAGCTGGGAAATCAGGTCTACTTGTAGTAGTAGAAAACTTTGTTCCTGCAAGATTGTGTCTGCCTGGTGGGATTCTCCTTCCTCTGGGTACATTCTTAATAGAGCATCCGGCTTGCCATTCTTGGAGCCCGGCCTAAAAGTTATGTGGAAGGAGAAACAGGAAAAGAATAGCGCCCACCTGGCCTGCCGAGGTCTTAACCGCTTAGCTGTTCTAAGGTATTCGAGGTTCTTATGATCGGTAAAGATCAAAATAGGGTGGGCTGCTCCTTCCAGCAAATAACGCCATTCCTCCAGCGCCGTCTTTATAGCTAACAATTCATGATCACCCACATCATAGTTCCTCTCTGCGGGGCTAAGTTTCCTGGAGAAAAAAGCAATGGGGTGCAGTAGAATTCTCCAATGTGTCTACCTCAAGAACATATGGTGATGCAGGGTCTGGATGTCGCAAGATGGGAGCTGAGGTAAACAGGCCTTTCAGTTGGTCAAAAGCGGCTTGTGCAGCAGGTGCCCACTTGAAGCGAGTATTCTGTTTTGTCAGTTGGGTAATGGGCGTGATAATGGCGGAGAAATCCTTAATGAACTTGCGGTAGAAGTTGGCAAATCCAATGAACCTCTGTGTACTCTTTCTGTCTGTCGGAGTGGGCCATTCTAGGATGGATTAGACCTTTTGGGGATCCATGGAGATGCCTGAGGTGGAGATGATCAGTCCCAGGAATTGGATGGTGTCTTTCTCAAATTCGCACTTCTCGGCCTTTGCATATAGTCCATGACTTCTTAACCGGCTGAGAACCTTTTTTACATGTTCACAGTGTGCCGAGAGGGAATTGGAAAAGATGAGGATATCATCTAGATACATGATAAGGAACAGATCAAGGAAGTCTCTAAAAATGTCATTGACAAAATACTGGAATGTTGCTGGGGCATTACATAGCCCAAAGGGCATAACAAGGTACTCATAATGTCCAAATCTAGTGCGGAAGGCAGTTTTCCACTCATCCCCCTTGCGGATTCGTACGAGGTTGTACGCCCTTCGTAAGTCAAGTTTTGTGAAAACAATGGAAGTCTTGAAGCATTGAAAAAGCTCCGGAATTAAAGGCAAAGGGTATCTGTTCTTGACAGTAATTTTACTCAATTCTCTGTAATCAACGAAAGGACGCAGAGTGTGATCCTTTTTCTCTACGAAGAAGATTCCCGCGCCTGCGGGCGATGTGGAAGGCCGAATGAAGCCTTTTTCTAGATTCTCATCAATGTATTGGCGTAGTACCTCAAGTTCCAGTTCAGAGAGGGGAAAAAAGCGCCCAAACGGAATTTCGGATCCCAGCAACAGTTCAATAGGGCAGTCGTATGGGCGATGAGGGGGCAGAGTGTCTGCTCCTTGTTTATCAAAAACATCCAAAAACTCGTGATAAACTGCAGGTATGAGTTGTGACACAGGAGAGTCATTATGTACTGCCAGGAGAGGTGCAAATGTCATGGACAAGGGATGAAGGCAGGACTGTTGGCAATAGGAAGAAGAAAAGGTAATTTTCCCAGTAACCCAGTCTATCAGCGGGTTGTGGGCCTGCAACCAGGGAATGCCCAAGATAACGGGGAACAAAGGTGATGGGATAATATCCAGGCGTAGGTGTTCCTGATGACCCGTATCAGACGTAGCCAGTAGCGGGCAGGTCTCATGTGTTATCAGCCCGGACCTGAGACGGGATCCATCAGCCAGGTGGATGGACAGCTGGTAAGTCTTTGTTTGCACTGGAATTTGGTGGTGATAAGCAAAGTCCTTATCCATAAAACAGCTGCAGCCCCCGGAGTCAACTATAGCTGGTACCTAAATGTTTCTCCCAGGGAGCTGAAGTGACAAGGATAGGGTGACATGAGCAGATCCCTTTGATCCAGAACAATTGGCAAGGTAGGCAGAGGGGGTGATCCCAGTCTTTGTGGGTCTCACAGGGCAGTTTTGGAGAAAATGACCCGCTACCCCACGGTATATACACAGGCCCATTCTGCGTCTTTGCAGCTTCTCAGTACTGGAGAGTGGAGAACAAAAAAGTCCCAATTGCATAGGTCTGGTTATGGTGCCAATCCTCTCTGCTCTCCTTTCCCTGAACCGGCGATCAAGCTGGATAGCAAGAGGGAGCTGGGAGCCTCCACTCAAGCAAGCTCATCTTGACTCCTTCGGACAAGCCAAAGCGAAATTGATGCCGTAAAAAAAATCGTTCCATCCGGAATCTGAGGCCCATAAGCGGAATTGTGCAACATAGTCCTCAGCAGGTCGATGACCCTGTCGCAAAGAATGGAGGTTGGATTCAGCTGTAGCAGTGCACTGGGGGTCATCATATAATTGGGCCATTGCATCAAAAAATGAAGAAAGAGAGTCCAGGACTGAGCTCTTTTGTTCAAGGAGTTGGTGGGCCCAAGATTGTGACTCTCCGAGAAGTAGGGAAATAACAAATCCCTTAGTGACTTCACGTGAGAAAGTTCTTGGCTACAGGGAAAAGTAAAGTTCACAAGAGTTCTTGAATGCACGGAACTTGTGCCGATTGCCTGAGAATCGCTCTGGTGCAGGAACTCGGTGTTCAGGTGGTGATATGACGTGAGGATGCGGAAGCAGTCTGCTCAGACGTGGGACGGTCTGGTGCAATAACAGGTGCAGGAGTCACTGAGGCAAAAGCTTGGATGTGACTTTCCAGCTGTGCATGGCTCCTTTGCAGAGTGCTGACTGCCTGTGTGAGCGGGACAAATTGCTGGCATAGCAGTTCCAAAGGTGAAGCCTCTCTCTCAGTCTCCGACATCTGGCTGAGTGGTACTGTCACGTATCTGGTGGAGACTGAGCTGTAGAGAGGGCTTCTCTTGCACCTCCTGTCTAGCACCCCTGATAGAGATGATAGGGAGTGAAAGACATAGAGTGGCACGAGGGTCGATGTAGCAGGTGGCTCCGGACGAGTCTTGGCAGGAGCCCGATAGCTGCAGATTACCGGACGGGCACAGAGGACTGGAACTCCGTGTTGCTGGAACAGCAGGCTGAGTCGTGGTCGGTACAAAAGCCAGGGGGTCATCAACAGCCGAGCAGAGCAGGTACTGGAACGTGAGACAGGTTCGGTACACAGTCGGGCAGCGCGGTACAGGAGCATGAAGCAGGGACAAGGTCAAAACACAAGCCGGGGTCACAGGAAGGCAGGCAGAAGTCCAAGCGGTGTCTCAGGTACAAGCCGGGTCAAACACAGGAACAGATCAGATTCAGGTAACAGGTACTAGCTGAAAGACCACTCAGCAAGGCTCATGTGTCAGTGTTCAGCTTAAATAAACTATTTGGCGGCCAGACGTGCACGTGTGCGCTTGCGCGCATAGGCGCACACCTGTGCACGCGCGCTAATACAAGTCCTTTTTACACACACTGGTGTGCAGGTGCGCATCTGTTAGCCAGACTTCTCTTACAGTAACTGAGGCAAAGTCCTCTTGGTCAGAGCAAGAAAAGGGCACATCCAGACTATCCCTATGCTCTGCAGCCAGAGACTGGACCTCCGCCACCCTCCCAGCACTGTAAGTGACCTCCAACAATGACAAAACATCATCATTACACTCAGTAATTACATTATTAACATCAATCACACATGCGTTTGACACCTGCACATGCAAGGGAGTCTCCTCTCTTTCCTTAGGAGAAGGAGAACCCTGTATTTCCACTCCATCCTCCCCCTCCCTCTGACCATCCACAGGGTGCCCAGATATTAACCCAACATCTGTACACAGTACCTTGGTAGGTCCAGAGAGTTCCGCGTGGCATCCAGGGTGCTCTTAGCAGGTGCAAAGTAAGAAACAAGGGTACCTAAATCTGCACCCAACAGAACGGATTACTGGCTGGCTGGCCAGGTGATTTCTTCTGCTCAGAGCACTGAGTTCTGAGATGTCCGAGTTTTCCACAGTTGTACCATCTGCGGGTGTCACTTGAGATTGGCATGACACCAGTGACTGCAGGTGCTAATAGCTGGAAAACGAGACCCGCAGGGGTAGATGGTGTTGCCATGTGAGATTTCCCATAAATAAATATTAACAAAAGGGCTGTTTAAATGCTCCCTGTGCTAATATAGCGGCGATCACGGACCAACTCTAAATGCCTGTTTGCAATCTTCATTTTGTGAGTAGCGCTATCATGCGCACTTGATCCTTTACCCCACAGTATTACACCATATCTTATTTTGTTTTTTGGGTGGAATATGATGCCCACGGCTCCCAAGATTATATCCTAGTGACAGCAGCCCAAGCTTCACCCCATCCTCTTGTATCTACTGCAGCATTTCAGGTGACTGTATGCAAACCTTTGGATGAGGAGCTGGAAGTCTGCCATTATTGCTTATTGGGTTTTTGTCTGAGGGAACGTTCATATCCATCCTGAACTTACTTCAATTTATTCACATTGGTTTCCTTTAATATGCTTATTCATATTGTTATTTGTTGAGGTATATATATATTTTTGATTGCTCATGGTCTCTGTTGTCAAACAGAAACACCACATTTCTTTATATTTGTTTTTTCCAAATTATTTATTTGTGCACAGAATGTAATTTGTTTAGTCACATATATACAGTATATAGTGATATTATCCACTTTTAGCTACATTAATACTTATAGTGTGCCAGTTGCCAGCGCTGTTTTTTTCTGTAAATCTATGTGAGATTTCCCTCCTTTCCAGCCATTTGGGGGAGCCTTGTGATGGTCAGATACTGAAGTGTTGATATAGGTATCTGCCAGTTCTGCTGCTGCTGCTTTGGCAGATGCTGGTCCCTTCTCCAACAAAAACTGTCTGATATCTACAGGACAGGTGTGTAGGAGCTGATCTTGGATCATGAGATCCTCCAGGGACTTGAAGGAATCTGCTTTCAAGACTCTTGTCCACTGCTGAAATGTGGTGCATAGGTGACTTACCACATCCGTGTATGAGTCCCCAGGCCCCTTTTGCAAGGACCTAAGTCGTTTCCGGTATACTTCTGGGGTTAACTGATATTTTCGGATGATTGCATCCTTTATGGCCTTATAATCGTTGTCCTGCTCTGCTGGCAATTCAACATAAGCATCCAGGGCCTTTCCTTGCAGTTCTGGCATCAGGTACTGGGCCCATTATGCTTGGGGCAGATGGTACAGACGCAATGTTTTTCCAAACAACAGTAGATACACGTCAATGTCACTGTCCTTTTCTATTACCGGAAATTTGGGAGCTTGGCTAACAGGGCAAAGAGGAGTCTCTGTGCTCTAGGGATGCGAGGTTCTGAGCCTGTCGCTGCTGCTGGAGCCTAGACATTTTTAGTTCATGCCGCCGATCAGCCTCCCTCTGCTCAGCCTTTCAGCTGCCGCCTGGTGTTCCTCTCTCTCAGCCTGGTACAACTGCAAGTACACCAGAGGATCCGTCTCTCTGATGTGTTGTAGTGCTTCCTGCATTTGAAGAGAGTCTATGCTGATTACAGGCACAGGTGCTGACCTGCTTATGCTGTGGCTTGCAGGTGACATTCAGTGATACTCCAGTGTCAGTCTCTGTTTGCCCATCCTGTGAAGGTGTTTCTGAACCACTGGGCTCTGAGATAGTGGGAACCCTTTGGTTCCAGGTTCCCTCAGGTACTGGTCTGCCTGGTTATCATACACTTGTAGGGCATGAATCAGGCTTTCACGATTCTTGCCAAAGACGTCAATTCTTCTTGCTTCACACTCAACACACAGATAATTTTTACTCGTTCTCTTGTAATGGTATGTTTGCAAAAAGAAAAGAGCAGAGCTAGGAAGAAGCTGTTGCTGTATCTTTAGAAAAAGAAAAATGCACCAGCTTGTCTCTAAGTACTGTTTCCACAAGGGTTACAATCAGGGTTTTTTTTCTCAGAAAATAGGTGCTGGAACCACAACTCCTCAAACCCCTCTCCACACACACCCTCCAAACCGCATCAAATAGTGGGTGTGGTCAAATTTCACTAACAGTAGGAGGAATTAAACACCAGGAGTGCATTATGTACAGAGTGCAGAGTTCAGAGGGGTTACACACAGTGCAGAATTCAGGGGTGCACTACATACAGAGTGCAGAGTTCAGGGGTGCACTGCATACGGAGTGCAGAGTTCAGGGGTGCACTGCATACGGAGTGCAGAGTTCAGGGGTGCACTGCATACGGAGTGCAGAGTTCAGGGGTGCACTGCATACGGAGTGCAGAGTTCAGGGGTGCACTGCATACGGAGTGCAGAGTTCAGGGGTGCACTGGATACGGAGTGCAGAGTTCAGGGGTGCACCACATACGGAGTGCAGAGTTCAGGGGTGCACCGCATACGAAGTGCAGAGTTCAGGGGTGCACTGCATACAGAGTGCACAGTTCAGGGGTGCACTGCATACAGAGTACAGAGTTCAGGGGTGCACTGCATACGGAGTGCAGAGTTCAGGGGTGCACCGCATACGAAGTGCAGAGTTCAGGGGTACACTGCATACAGAGTGCAGAGTTCAGGGGTGCACTGCATACAGAGTACAGAGTTCAGGGGTGCACTGCATACGGAGTGCAGAGTTCAGGGGTTTTACTGCATACAGAGTGCAGAGTTCTGGGATGTGCTGCACACAGAGTGAAGAGTTCAGCCATCTTCCACAGCTGCTGCATCCCTCATCCATATCTCACTTTCATTCCCACTCCTTATAAAAGCTCCACCATTTTCCTTGTTTTACTTTTATTGCTGTATTACCCGAAGTGCCCAGCCAACTCTAGTATCTCCTGACACAATGTGGGTGTCTCTGCCTCTCTCACTTGCAGGGAGATCATCCAGTGGGGGGGGGGGGGTGTTGGCATCTACACTGCACCCCAAACACCTGCATCTTCCTTGTCCCCATCCTGCATTAAGTGGGATCCACTCCGGAGATCAGATCTGTGAGAGCCGTTGGGAGACAAGCTGTCACTTGTAAACACAGAAGCCAAGTGATAGTGGTGAGCAGGGAGCAGAGGGTCTGAGCCGGAGGTGGTGAAGCTGAGTTCCACCAAGTTCCAGCTGAAAAAAGGCCCTGCTCCTTACCTCTGCACTCTATACATTATATACTCCTTACCTCTGCACGCTATACAATATACACTCTATACATTATACTGTATACTCCTGACCAAGGTGTTAATTGTCTTTATGGTTTTTAATTATTTAATGAAGCTCTCAGGCGCGTGTCAGTTCTCTGTCTGTATTTTATGTTCAGAAAATAATTAAGCACCCCAGATGGAATTCAAACCCACATCCCTGACTTAGGATGCCATTACCTTACCCGTTAGGCCACGGGGCTTTGCTCATGTTTTTTGTTTGTTTTGGGGAGGGGTTATTATTTTGTGAAATGTACAATTAGTGTACAATCAATTTTTATTGGAGATAAATCCATAGAATGAAATTATTCTAGGGCTTTGATGGACATATTATCTCCAAAGGAGGAAAAATTCCTTCCTGACCCCATAAGGCGATCGGATAATCCCTGAATCATCAGTCTAGGGTGTCCAGTTCATCTCTCTGTACATTGTTCAGAATGTAGAGACGGGACCCCAACATCAAGGGCCCACAATCCAGAAGGCCATTTAGAAAGAGGTCTGATCTCAAACTCCACCCCTCCAGGGAGCAACCTATCCCAATTACTGCCAGAGTCACTGCTGCACATACAATTTTCAGGAAATGTGGAGGAGGAGCGGGCTATGGGAGAGGAGTCTAAATGGTATGCCTTAAACCACTTAAAGTGGAACTATACGTGCCTCCCCTCACACCCATGCCACCCTCGAAATCTTCACTTCACCGTCTTCTAGGTTCCAGCTCTTCAGCCATCTTGATTGACCAGCCATGAGGCCAGACTGAGCACAGCCTCAGTAATTTCCTGAGACAAACGGTGATAAGAGGAATGCAGGAGACATGCCCCCTCTCCTTCTGCATTCCTCTTGCCGCCGCTTGTCTACAGAGATTTCCTGACTCCTTCCTAGCTATGTAGTCAGGCTTGGTGCCCCCACACTTCCCCCAACAACATACCTAGGAAGGGGATGTCCATTTTTCTCAGCTCTAGGCACTTTCCTGAGACAAATAGTGACAAGAGGAATGCAGAGGACATGCAAAAGGTTGAGAAACAATGCTCTAAGATATGGAAATTACAGGTAAGTCAAACTTCCTCTGATTGCAACCACTGACACCAATGTTGGGGGTTATTATTGCTGCAATTGATCACTCATGCTGGGGCAATTACCGTCCCCACTAATACCAATGTTGGGGGTTATTATTACTGCAATTGATTACTCATGCTAGGGTAATCACTGTCCCCACTAATAACAATGTTAGGGGTTATTTTTCCCTTAGTTGCTCACTCATGCTGACCCCACTAATACCAATGTTGGAGGATATTATTACTGCAATTGATCACCTATGCTGGGGCAATTACCGTCCCCACTAATACCAATGTTGGGGGGTTATTATTCCTTCAATTGATCACTCCCTACATCCTGGTATAAGAGACAAGCAAGATATCGCCCCAGGTGGGACTCGAACCCACAATCCCTGACTGAGGAGGCCAGTGCCTTAACCATAACCCCCCCCATATCTATCTACCTAATCTATCTATCTATTCATCTCTGACTCCTCAGAGATGAGCCCTCTTCAGAACCCTAAACCTTATGATGATTCAGAGGAAGGCAAAAACCCCCCTTGGTCATATTATCTCCAAAGGGGTAAAAATTCCTTCCTGACCCCGTAAGGCGATTGGATAATCCCTGAATCATCAGTCTACAGTGTCCAGTTCATCTTCCTGTACATTGCTCAGAATGTAGAGACGGGACCCCAACATCAAGGGCCCACAATCCAGAAGGCCATTTAGAAAGAGGTCTGATCTCAAACTCCACCCCTCCAGGGAGCAACCTATCCCAATCACTCCCAAAGTCACTGCTGCAAATACAATGGGCAGGAAATGTGGAGGAGGAGCGGGCTATGGGGGAGAGGTCTAAATGGCATGCCTTGAACCACTTAAAGTGGATCTATACTCGCCTCCCCTCACACCCATGCCACCCTCGAAATCTTCACTTCACTGTCTTCTAGGTTCCAGATCTTCAGCCATCTTGATTGACTAGTTATGAGGTTAGACTGAGCGCAGCCTCAGAACTTTCCTGAGACATTCCTCTTGCCGCGACTTGTCTCCGGAGAGTTCCTGTCTCCTTCCTAGCTATGTAGTCAGGCTTGGTGCCCCCACACTTCCCCCAAACAACATGCCTAGGAAGGAGATGTCCACTTTTCTCAGCTCTAGGCACTTTCCCGAGGTAAATGGTGACAAGAGGAATGCAGAGGGAATGCCCCCCCATTCCTTCTGCATTCCTCTTGCCGCTGCTTGTCTCAGGAGAGTACCTGTGTAGCTATGTTGTCAGACGGCTGCAGGTGTAGAGTGTGCACTCAGTCTGACCTCATGGTTTTAGATTTTGAGGGTGGCGGGGGTGTGAGGGGAGTATAGTTCCACTTTAAGTGGTTCAAGCCATGCCATTTAGACTCCTCCCTATATTGTGTGGGTATGTGGACCTTACAATTCCGATTTCTTCAATTTTCGGTGTCTCCGGTGGAGCTTTTCGAGTCTCCAGTGGAGCTTTTCGAGTCTCCGGTGGAGCTTTTCGAGTCTTCTTCTTCTTCGGCAATAAATTCCTCTATCTTCATGTTTAAATCTTTCGTTTGTTTAAAAATCTGGAAGGAGAAAATGACATTCATCAGTGTTCCAGATTTATACAGTAAATGGTGACAAAGCTTGGT
This sequence comes from Aquarana catesbeiana, assembly GCF_042186555.1. NCBI lineage: Eukaryota > Metazoa > Chordata > Amphibia > Anura > Ranidae > Aquarana > Aquarana catesbeiana. Next base: position 88,994,792 of record NC_133333.1, read on the forward strand.
AAGCCCAACCCCCGAGGTGCAGCAAATACCCCAAGAGGGATCCTTCAACCCTAGCTCCCTCTAGTGATCAGAAGAAGCACTGCACTGCATTAACACATCCTTGACGTATATATAGATACAGTGACTCCGTGCTGTCACCCCAGGACAGGAAGTGTGTTTCTGGTGGGATTAAGCTGTGTGCCTGACACATACATAATAATTCTCACCAATAATAAACAGAATTCCTTCAGACAAGTCCCCAGACCATGTGATTGTGTGGTGATCACAAAATCACAAATGTGAGCGTTCTGTACAAAAAACACGTCTTGGATGCTGCTGAATAATCTCCCCTCCCCCAATATACACGGACCCCTCCATTATTCATATACTTACCGGCTGTGGTGTAAATGCTGCGGGTGACTTTCCTTTCTCCACCTTGGCCCAGTCAGTCGTCTTGAAAAATGGGTGCCGTCTGATGTCACGTACCAGGCGTGCCCGTTCATCCTGGTCTTCGCATAAGAGCTGTAAAAAAGAAAGAAATATGGTAAGAAACATGGAGAACAATAACAATATGTGACCAATAGAACTCCCCATCGTAATCTTTGATTCTGACAGTGACATATTTCAGCTTTCTTGATTTTGCTTGTAAACCCGCCACTATGTTATGATTGGATTGGGTTGTAGCATGGTACCTGGTATAGTACATGCTCAGGGGGACTATAAGTAAAGGCAGATCCTTCCACTAAGCAGTCAGTGTGATAAAAATATTGCTATGACCCACATGAATGTGTGGTGGGAAGAATGTAGAGTTGTGTGTTCTAAACTCCTAGCAAGGTCTGTATAACCTGGAAAGGGTATTGTCTGTAAAGAGAAGGTAAAGCTATGTATACTCACCATATCTATGAGATCCTCGAGGTGAACATCCCTGTCCTTTGGACGAATCTGGTTCTCAGGAAGGCCTGGCGTAGTCCCCTGGATTTTCTTCATCTGTCTGAGCTCATGCATGCTAATGGACATCTCATTCACTATCACTCCCAAGGAGTAATAGTCCACTGTGGTGTTGTATGGGTGCCCTTTTAGGATCTATAGAAACATAAGGAGAGAAAAAAGGATGAGAACATTCCTATTCCAGGCAAAGGATAGACGGGATTCCATGCTAACATGCTAACATATATGTATGAAGCCTCCCAGGAGTCCTAAAATTTTGCTCAAAATACATCAAACTAAGGCGGAGCTTGTGAATGTTGGCGGTGGGGCTTACCAATTATATATAGTCAAAACGTTTGTTTTATATGTTTTGGATAGAGTACGGAAGGGCTGAGACCCCTGCCAGTTTATTTTTGCTGTCTGTGTGCCATTGGGAGAATTTCCCTTCACTTCCTGTCCCTGGGATTCAAGAGGAAGTCAAAGGAATTCTCCCAAAGTGAGAGAAACTCTACACTAATGCCGTGTACACACGGTCGGATTTTCTGACGGGAAATGTTGGATGTGAGCTTGTTGTCGGAAAGATCCGACCGTGTGTTTGCTCCATCGGGCATTTGCTGTCGGACTTTCCGCCAACAAATGTTTGATAGCAGGTTCTCAAATTTTCCGCCAACAAAACGTTGTTGTCGGAAAGTCAGATCGTGTGTACACAAGTCCGTCGCACAAAAGTTCACACATGCTCGGAATCAAGCAGAAGGAGCCCGATTGGCTATTGAACTTCCTTTTTCTCGGCTCGTCATACGTCTTGTACGTCACCGCGTTCCCACGTTTGTAATTGTTGGCCAACAATTGTGTGACTGTGTGTATGCAAGGCAAGTTTGAGCCAACAAGCTTCGAACAAAAATCCACGGTTTTGTTGGCGGAAAGTTCAATCGTGTGTACGCGGCATTAGGATCTTGTCCCCAAACAGGTGTCACCACTGGAAGACTTTCCTCTATTCCTGTTCTGGGGACAGCTGTAAACATTTTGCATCCTGCTGTATTTTCTTTCTCGCTAACAATGGTCACCAGTACACATAAAGACTGTGAATTGCCTAATGAGGACACCAATAAAAACCTGAGAGAGGGTCTAACCCTAGCCTTTTAGTCTGCATTCATACATTGGCCTTTTTTTGCTGCACATCGTGTGAAGGTTGTCGCCCCCCCAAAAAAGTTCAGGAACTTCTTTTAGGCAGCATGCTTCAAGCAATGCGGTTACCACAATTGCAGCGTAGTTGATCATGTGACAATTGCGGCAGAACCGCACCGCGTTTTTAGGTGGGATTCAAATAAATGGCATCCTAAATGTACATTCTACGATTTGTCATTCACACCTGGGTATTTGGAGGTCAAGATTCAAAATGTCCATGTGTGAATGTGGCCTTAATGAAAGGGGAGCCCCTTTATCTCTGCTCTATATTCCTTGGTAAATATTACAATTCAGTCTAATATCAGGAATCTTACCTCTGGGGTCATGTAACCGTGTGTCCCCGCATGTTCTTCGATCCTAACGTTCTTAGTGACTCCGGCCACTGAGATACCAAAATTACAGATCCTGATGTGACTGTCGCCGTGCAGTAGAATGTTCATGGGTTTGAGATCTCTGTGAAGAAAAGAAGTGAACCGTTAGCTCTGTATATCCCACATTATAATAAAGAAAGAAAAGATACAAATATACATGTATACAAAGAAGACATTGGCTTCTCTTATATCCGCCTACAGGAAGATCTCTGTCCTGGAGTTCCCAGCTCCGCCCACCTGCTATATTCATCATGAGGAGGTCTCACTCCTCTTGCTGGATTTTATATAAATCCTCCATTAAGCAGAATATGGCATGAGCAGGGAGAATTGTACAGCAGATGGAAGGAGACAGCGCAACTGGGAAGTCTTCCTGATTTAATAAAACATACTAGAAGCCAAGGGGCGATTGTTAGTAAAGGAGGGGAGAGGGGGGGATATGGGAAAATGGGACTTTATATGAAACACAACACTTGGGGAGATCGAATCACTCAATGATAGTAAATAAAATATTTATTAATGACACAATTGAGTGCAATAGATAACATGATTGGTAGAAAATGTAATCTGTTGGCGCTCATCCCGCACCCCCTTCCTGTCCCCTCCGAGGCTGCAGATGGAAATTCGATCAGGCTGCACTGTTGGCAATGGTGAGGCTGCATTCATGGCAATGGTGAGGCTGCATCCATGGGTATGGTGAGGCTGAATTCATGGCAATGGTGAGGCTGCATTTATGGCAATGGTGAGGCTGCAGATGGGCACTGATTAGGCTGCCTTGATGGGCACTGACCCTTATTTTGCTTCACAGTTCTTTATTTAAAATTGATTTTTTTTTCTGAAACTTCCCTCTTAAAGTGAAGGTGCGTGTTATACACCAATAAATACGGTATATCCAAATAACATGCCCAAACTCATCCTTAGACTCTTCACCACACACAGCCACAAAGAGAATTCTCATTGGGCAGTGTATTAGTTCATTTGCATTTCATTTTAATGGTTCAAAGAATGTCAGGCAAAACGGTCGGCCCCCACGCATGTTCACTTCATCAAATCTGGCCCTTTTTGAAAAAAGTTTGGACACCCCTGGTTTAGTAGGTTGAGTGATGTTGGATGTCATGCAACATGGAAGACTGAGGACATCTTGTGGCAGAAAAGAAGTAATGCTGGAAATAACTCTGGATTGAAGGCCAGTATGGCAGAAAACGCCCCATTTTCAGTCTTCTAATGAGCTGTTTTTCTGGCTAGAGTTCTGCTTAATATTTAAATTCAGATCCCAGCAGATAGTGAGAGACTGATGGATCCGGTGTTCTGCCGAGAAAGTTCCGCTCGGCGGATAAGGACCCCCCTCTACTGCGCAGGCACTGCGCCTGCGCAGTAGGATCCGGCGGAAATAGCCGAAGGGGAATAGCTGAAAATCAACTGTACACGGCGCCTGTAAGAGGGCCCCTCGCGGGCTCGCTTCGCTCGCCACGCTTCGGGCACGGCCCTGCTTCGCTCGCCACGCTTTGGGCACCGCCTCACTTCGCTCGCCTCTTTTTTATTCCCCCGCTAGGTCCACTTGGATGGTGGGGAAGGAACCTGGACCTAGGGCGCAGGCGCCATGTACAGCTGATTAAAGATTTTGAGCTTCGGCTATCTCCAGCGGCTCATAGTAGTTCGTACTGCGCAGGCCCTGCGCCTGCGCAGTACGGGGGGGTCCTTATCCGCCGAGGGAACTTTCTCTTTTTATGTCATTGCAGCAACCAGTGCAGACCCAGAGCAGGTTTTGAAATTCTAGTTAGAGTACTAGATAAAAATGCACTTTGCACAGCAAAAAGGGGAAGTTAGCTTTTCTTCAAAAGCAGTGAGGCACTTTTTTCTTTATTTTTAGCACTGTAGCAATTTCCTTTCTTGGACTTGTAGGAAAATACAAACAAGTCCCAAATGGCCTGAAAAAAAAAAGATTTAAGTGGGGTTCACCCACACAGAGCATTTTATATGCCTGGCATAATTTCCTGTGTTTTTACATGCCCCCCCCGACAAGCCACATGAGCCGCATACAGCCCGCCATACAAGTGAATGGCTGTGCTTTTGTAAGCCACGATCAACGTTTATCCACGTGTGCGCATCCAACTTATTTTCCAAACATGAAGTTGCACGATCCACGTGTGCGCATCCAACTTATTTTCCAAACATGAAGTTGCACGTTCGGAAAATATGCCAAGCATGCATGCGCAGGTAAACGCTGACACAAAGAAGTATTGGCATTTAAACAAGAGAGCAGCCATGTACAGCCATTCAGGCTCAGGAAAGCTCTTGATAATTACGCAAGGCGTAGAACCTTAAAAACCTGTGCGCATTGAACCCCTTTAAGCGGTAAGCAATCATTTATTATATAGCAGCTTACAAATTCTTAGATGTGGTGGCTGCATTTGTTTTCTTTTTTAGGCTTTCTTTCTTCTATTTTCAACTGTTGATTCAGCCAGTGCAATTTTTCAAAAGCTCAAGCTCTCCAGCCGAATGGACACTATATAGTCTGCATGAATGCACTATGAATAAACAAACATAGTCGTGTGTCCTTCAGGAGATGAAGCCATGACACCCATCCATTCATAATATGTCCTCTGTTCTCTACTAGGCTACATTCAACCCAGAAGACTGAGGGCACCTTGTGGCAGAATAGAAGTACTGCAGGGGAATAATGAATTACAGGTTAAAGCGGAGCTCCAGACGTTTTTTTTTTTTGTTTATTTTCCTAGATGAGTGTAATAAGGTTAGGGTAGGGGTAAGTGAATGAGAAAAGTAAAAGAGTTTCTTCAAAAACATATTTTGCTTAACCATTTCCGGACCACCCACCATGGATATATGTCGCTATTTTGATGGTAAATCCTGTTGTTAGCCAACTCTGATACCCTTCTTGGAGAAGATATGGCTACCAGAAAAACGAATTTCCTTGTCAAAAGGATCAAGGGAATATGCCATATCAGCTTAAAAGGCTGCTTCTGTAATGCTGACAGAACTAAATTCCCAAGTTCCACCCAAGGGTTCAGGGGTGATCTAACCGGAGGATTAAGCCGCGTTACCCCCTGAATAAGCTGAGAACCAAAGAATGCGAAGCATGTGGTCGTTAAAATAATACCGATAAGGTCGAGACCTGGCCTTTGGTACTCAAGGCCAGCTTCATTTCCAGCCCCATCTGCAGAAAGTCAAGGATTCTACCTATGACATACTTCCTGGGGTGCCAACCCCTGGATTCACACCAGGAGACATATGCCTTCCAGACTCTATAATATATGATTCCGGAGGCCGGCTTCCTTGCATTAATCAAGGTAGATACCACTGAACCTGACAGCCCACGCTTCTTAAGAATGTGGCACTCAATAGCTAAACCGTTAAATTTAGCGTTTCTAAGGTAGGATGGATTACCAGTTCTTGCGAGAGAAGGTCTGGATGTGGTGGTAGGGTCCATGGGTCCTACTGCCATCCTTATGATCTCTGCATACCAAGATCTTCTGGGCCAAGTCGCGGCCAGAAGAATCAACGACTTCCCTTCCTGCTTGATCCTGCGAAGAAGACGTGGAAGTAGCAGAATAGGAGGGAATGCATAAATCAGTGAGAACTGATTCCACGGGAACACCAAGGCATCTGTTCCACATGCTAGCGGATCCTTTGTTCTTGACAAAAAGTTGTCGCTTTTCTTGTTGAACCTGGACGCGAACAGATCTACTACTGGGATACCCCATCTTCGGCATATTGCCAGGAAGATATCAGGGTGAAGGGACCATTCTCCCGGGAATAACTGCTGGCGACTCAAGTAGTTCGCCTGACAATTTTCTATTCCCGGAATGAAGACTGCCGATAGGCAAGGTACATTGTTTTCTGCCCAAGTTTGGATATGATTCACTTCTCTCTGGGCCGCACGACTTCTCGTGCCCCCTTGGTGATTGATATAGGCCACTGCTGTGGCATTGTCGGATTGGATTCTGACAGGACAATTCAGTAACCTGAACGTCCAGGCCCTCAGGGCTAAGCGCGCTGCCCAAATCTCTAGCATGTTGATGGGCAAGGTCATTTCTGATCTGGACCATTTCCCTTTGACAGTCGCCTCTTCCAGGACTGTTCCCCAACCTGAAAGGCTGGCATCTGTTGTTACCACCTTCCAGGTAACTGGTAGGAAGGATTTTCCCTTCTGCAGATTCTTGGTTATCAACCACCAACTGAGGCTTCGGCGCACCCTCGGAGACAGGCACATTGGGAAATCTAGAGCTTGGACTTTCTTGTTCCAAGCCGATAGGATACTGTTTTGCAGCAGTCTCAAATGAAACTGAGCATAAGGAACGGCCTCGAATGAAGCCACCATCTTTCCCAACAACCTCATGCAAAGTCGAATAGAAAGATTCTTCCTTGCCTTGACCACATAAATCAGTTCCCTTATGGCACTGATCTTCGCCGGAGGCGGGAATACCTTTTGCTGGGCTCTGTCTATGATCAGAACCAAGTATTCTAATCTCCTTGAAGGTTTTAAGGAAGACTTCTCTAGGTTGATAATCCAACCTAGGTATTTCAGGTAGTTGACTGTGGTGACCATACTTTGGTCTAAGCGAGCTTCCGACTGGTCTATCAAGAGCAGATTGTCTAGGTAAGCTATAATCGTTAAACCTTGGGTCCTTAATCTGGCTAGAGGAGGGGCCATTGTAAACACTCGAGGTGCAGTAGCTAGACCGAAAGGCAGAGCTACAAACTGAAAATGAAGATTAGATATTTTGTAGATATTTCTGGTGAGCGGGAAAAATAGACACATGGAGGTATGCATCCTTGATGTCGATTGACGCCAGAAGTTCTCCACCTTGTAGGTTCGAGACTACTGATTGGATTGACTCCATGCGAAAAGAGCAAATGTTCAGAAACCGGTTTAGATCTTTGAGATCCAGAATGGGTCTTATGTCTCCATTTGGTTTTGGTACCGGAAAAGGTTTGAATAAAACCCCAATCCCTGCTCTTCTATGGGGACCACCGATATCACCTTTTGAGACAAAAAGTGGTCCAATGCTTGAAAGAGACTTCTTTTTCTCTGGATCCTTGGGAACGTTTGATCTGAGAAAACGAGGAGACGGGGACTCTCTGAACTCTAGTTTGTACCCTAGAGATATTGAGGAAGCCACCCATTTGTTTCGACACTCTTCCTGCCAGACCCCTGAGAACTGCAGAAGTTTTCCCCCCACTCGAGCGAGCGGGGGCGCCCCTTCATAAGGAGGCTTTAGTATTTTGTTTTGTAGGTTTCCTTCCCCAGGACTTCTTTTGTCCCTGGGGTTGACCCTGAGGTTTACCTCTTGAGCCTGACGGCGGAGGCCGTCGTGACTGCCTGGAGGCTGATGCCCCTAGTACTGGAGAGGAAGTTCGTCTAAACGAAATACGCTTACTCCTTTTCCTAACTGGCAAAAGGATACTTTTTCCATTAGAAATTCTTTGGATGTATTTATCTAGAACATCCCCAGCCGTTCACCATGAAAAGGAAAACTAGCCAGGAGCTTTCTGCATGGCGCTTCGGCTGACCAATTTTTCAACCATAGTATTCTACGCATATGCACCAGCCCAAGCGTAAGACACGAGGCCTGAAGAATAGTATCTCTCATGGCGTCTATTGCAAAACATAACGCCACTGGTAGTTTGGCCAAATCCTGTCAAATGCTGATCAGGAATTACCTTGAGCACCTATTTAAACTGGTCTCTCAAGGATTGACATACACCAATTGCTGCCAGCGCAGGCTGAGTCACTGAACCTGCCAGGGAAAATGTGTTCTTTAATAGGAATTCCATCTTCTTATCCATTGGGTCCTTAAGCATTTGAGCATTGTCTACCGGACAAGACAAGTCAAACTTTTATTCACAGAGGATATAGCAGCATCAATTGCTGGTATCTCCCATTTTTTTAATAAACTTTTCCTCCATAAGATAAAGTGTTGAAAACATTTTAGGAGGAAAAAATGCTTATCTGGGTGATCCCACTCAGAATACATACGTTTTTCCAGCAATGAATGGACAGGAAAGGCATGCACAGCTTAGGGAGGCTTTAGCGAACCCAAACAAGAAGTGGGCTTATCAACCGACTCAATTAAGGGTAGCATAAATGTGGAGCGGACCAATTCAGTAAGAGATTGTACCAACAATCTTTCAGATTATGAAGCTGATCCTTCTGCATCTGACCCCCCCAGAAGAAGAGTCATCAGCCTCTTCATGGTCCCCCCATGAAAAATTCATCTTCTCCCGCCCCCAGTTCCTCAGTTTGAGGGTCTTGGGTAATGGAAGGGGACCTGTCGCGCTTTGTCCCACTCTGGGATGCGATTAAAGTCGCTTACCTTTGCTCCAATCCTAATATGGTTGAGGAAAAAACTTCTTCAGTAACATACAGGGGCTGCAGTGTTGGAAACAGTTGCAACATTTGATGGCCCCGATGGCTCACTCTGACCAGCCACCTCAGATCTCTCAGGGGAGGATGCCATTGTAGAGATAAGTTTAGGCTTTTTTGAGCTTGAAGGAGTCCCTCTTGAGCCCTTTTTTGGGGTGTTTCTACCCCCCCTTCTGACCATAGCCCGATGCACAAATGCAGAGGCACTACCAGAAGAATTTGCATCTACTGCTTGAGCAAATAGTCCAGCAACTGCCGCTGCTATTAATGCTCACCTGATGCTACAGTAAATGTGCAAAGGGAATGTCTGTGTCACCACTTACATGCCCCCTTTTGCTCTTGTGTCCCTCCGACAGCTGCAGCTAGCAAAACGGAGCTTTTTAAAACCATACTCCCGCGCTATACGTTGCCGCATGCCAGCGCTGCCCTAAGCCATGCCCCCTCCGTAACATCGCGCCCTCCTCTCCTTTTAAAGCGTTTTCCTGCGCAGGCCTCCAATCCGACGGGATCAGCATGTGTGTGTGGGGGGGGTGGCGAGGAGGAGCTGGTGACAAACCGCCATATAGCGGCGGTGGGCGAACAGAGTGGCATCGCCGATTGTTCAACTTCCCCATATCCAGGGAGAAGGGTAGAGCTTCTGCCCAGGTGGGGGGGTGTTTTTGGAAAAAAAATCCCCCCCCAACATCTTACCGGAGGCCTGGGTCTGCTAGCCGGAGAGAAGTCTGCAGCTTCTGCTGACACAGTGTGATCTGTGGAAAGCATGACATGCTCTACACAGCCCCCAGTGGTGACTTTTAGGCATGACAAAATTTACTTTTTAAAGGAGACAATTCATAAGAGAATTTAAAATTCCTTTGAAATCTCCACTTACCTTTCCCGCCGCAGGGATTTCTTTGGTAAAACCAACAAACCCAATCTTCACCCCTGACGGTGGGCTATATTAAAGAAACCTTCAGGAACCGAGGCCCCTTTTTATCGGGGGATCCACACTCCTGGACCCGTAAAGCATCCCGCCAGGAAGCTTTATGGCTGAAAAAACCAAAGCACTGGATCCTGGGGTCCAGCTCTCTAAAAAGAAAAGCCGTGCGGACTAAACCTCGTTTCTTCCACCACGAGGCCCGGGTACCATTCAATTCAGCCTGAAAAGACACTTTGAATGGATCTGGCTGCATAGCTAGCCCAGCAAGGATTGCTCTAGTGGAGCTCAGCATAGCACATCTTTACTTGTGACCAACACCTAAGACACTGGCGAAAAAACAGAGGTACTCCCAGTAGTGGGAGGGGTTATATAGGGAGTGGACTTCCTGTCTTAGGGTATGCCAGTGTCCATCACCTGAAGGTGGCCAATAACCCACATAGTAACTACTATGGCTCTGTGTCCCGTGATGTGCGATAAAGAAAATGATTTTAACATAAACGTCTGTACACAAACACTTTCACCACAGACAGGTATATGCAGAAATTTATCATGTAGTAGCACTCTTAAAGAGACAGGGATTCTTAGTTTGTGTTAGGGCAACAGAGACAGTGTTAACACTTTTCAAAATTTAGTTTAAAGTGTTACTAAACCCTGCATTCACTGTATCTGGCCTCCCACAGTACACCGAACATAAAAATGCAACTCCGACTGTCATATGAGACTGCATGATTCCTGACCCTTCCCATATCTCCCCTTGTGGAAAGAGAGGTCTTTAAGTCGGTGTGTCTTTTTTAACCTTTGTAACAGCAAATCAATAATGCTAAATTTAAGGTATGTCTTTTTACATAGGTAAATTGGTCCAGCTTGGACCATTGGAAGTATGTATGTGCCATACCTGTGGGATCTCTTTGGAAGCTGGAAATCACTGTAGTAGGCACCACTAGTACAGTGATCTGTGCTAGCTTCTGGGTCCAGTGCTGAGCTGCTATCCTGCTGCATAGTGAACACAGGGGGTCATTCACTTACCATGGGTGCCATTCACAGAATACTTTGCATTTCCTCAATGAATGCAAAGTGTTCTCTGATTGGAAGAAGTGGAGAGGAGGGCAGTGATGTCACAAACTCCACCTCATCCAGTCAGGGCTCTTAGTGCCATTAGACCCAACTGATTGGGTCTAATGGCGCTCTCCTCAGGAATGGATGAGGAGAGGGTTTCAGCCAGCTTAAGGCACTAAGATGCTGACAGGTAAAAACTGATAATAGTGCTTTTTACACATGACATCACAGTGAGGATCTTTTGTATAGGAAGTTGTACTTGTACCTTATTCATGGCCACATCTCAGATAACACCTAAAAGGTTGAGTAAGTTGGCTTCGCTCAGAGTTATGTTTTAGAGACTCCACCTTGTATCAGTTATATATGTCCAACTGCTTTCTCACGGGAATGCAAAGATAGTTTCTTATTCTTCCGGGCACACAGTTAGCTGTGACCTTGCTAGGTATAAAGATGTATTCCGTCTCAGCTAATTAACACATGATCTAACCTTATCTCTTAACTGCATAATAGTCTTTGTCGTTCTTAGAGTAAACTGAGAATACTTTCAAACACCACCTTGAGTATGAGTCTGTTTCTCCCTGTGTACACAGTTTGGGGCATATTTTGGATATGTTTTTAAACTTGTATACAGCAGACAGCTTCTGACCTTAACAAGATCATCTGCAGGCACAGATGCAACTGGTACTTTCTACTGGTTAGCCATCTGAACTCTCTAAGAGTGTTGATGATGATGGTTTTGTGGTTTAACATTGAATGCTGAATCTAAAGCCTCGTACACACGATCAGATTGTTGGCCAACAAAGCGTCAGACTTTTGTCTGAAGGGCGTGTGCCGTGAACTTGTCTTGCATACAAACGTTACACAATTGTCGGCCAACAAACATGAATGTAGTGACGTACTAGACATACTACGAGCCGATAAAGAGGAAGTTCAATTGTCAGGCGACACCCATTGGGCTCCTTCAGCTAATTTTGTGTTAGTAGAAGTTTGGTGAGTGTTGATTTGTGCTTTTCATTTTGTTTCTGAACGGGCGTTCGTCAACCAGCCATGTTGTGGAATTGGAGGAGAGAACATGCTATTATTGGTTTTGGAGTTATTGCTTTGACCTAAGTACAGTCCAGGAACGGGAGGAGTTCTTGGACCAAAAATTGGTTGCTTAATCGTGACCATTTATGTCATATGCCTTTGCTGCGGGAGCTTCAGGAGAATAATCCGGATGATTTTCGGAATTATCTCCGGATGACGGACCCCTGCTTTCACCAACTTTTGGCATTGGTGACCCCTATATTAAGAAGCAGGACACATGCATGAGGCTTGCCATCACTCCAGAGCAAAGGCTCATAGCAACTTTGTGTTACTTGGTGATGGGGAGAAGTCTCCAGGACCTCCGGTTTACCACTGTGATCTCCCCCCAGGCTCCGGGACTCATTCCTGACACCTGCTCTGCCATTATTCAAGTACTGCAGAAGGACTATATTTGGGTAAGTTTTTACCTTTAAGATCACATTCTATGTATTAATGTTTGCTAATGTATTGTCTTAATTTGTTGATTACATAATTATCGATATTGTAATATGCTGTGAATATCTTCTTTGTCCTCATGCATGCTGTAAGCTTTTCCTGCTCCTTTGTTGGCTTACATGCATATTTTTCTTAACTAACCTCCCCAGCATGCTATCTTGGGCCCATACACACCTAGCCTAGTAACTTCAGTGTTTTTGGTCAGCTACATTTTGGGGCTTACCCTAAACAACCCCTAAAATGTGTACAAATGTTATCGTTGTCCTCAAATTCTGCAATTTGACCATTTTTGGGGGCACAAACTAATTTGGAACCCTCCCCTCCCCCCAAAAAAAATGCAAAGTCAACAGATAAAAATACCCTATCTGCTGACTTTTCCAAACCCATACACACTATCCCTCTTTTGTGTTTACATTTTTAAATTCACCCAACCATGTAGTGCAAAGGCCTGCCTGATTACCTACAAATTGTAACATAGACAGTTTTTGTCTCCTATTACATTGATAGGTATTTTCAGAATGTCAAAATGTGTTGCAATTTGGACAGTGTGGATCCATATTTTTAGATGATGACACTTCCTACCTGTCCACTGGGTTGCAAATAGTGTAAGTAAGGAGGGGCTGGCTAAAGTATCCCCAATTATTTGTGCAAACAGCTCTCCTGGAAGTGGAGAGGGTTACCTGTCCAAAAAAATCTACCCATTTCCTCCCTATTTCCTGAATTAGATAAGTTGACCTTACCCTTTTGTCTTTAACCGCTTGCCGACCGCCTCACGCAGATATACTGTGGCAGAAGGGCTCGTACAGGCAAAAGCACGTACCTGTACGTTCCCCTTTAAGAGGCGGCCAGCGGGCGCGCTCCGTGAGCCGGGTCGCGGGTCCCGCGGACTCGATCGCTGCGGGGATACCCGCGATTGCCTCACGGGGAGGAAGAACGGGGAGATGCTAATGTAAACAACATCTCCCCGTTCTGCCTAGTGACAGTGTCACTGGATCTCTGCTCCCTGTCACCGGAGCAGAGATCAGTCACATGTCACACACAGCCATGCCCCTCACAGTTAGAAACACGCCCCTAGGACACACTTAACCCCTACACTGCCACCTAGTGGTTAACCCCTTCACTGCCAGTGTCATTTACACAGGAATCAGTGCATTTGTATAGCACTGATTGCTGTATAAATGACAATGGTCCCAAAAATGTGTCAAAAATGTCCGATGTGTCCTCCATAATGTCGCAGTCACAATAAAAATCGCTGAACGCCGCCATTTAAAAAAAAAAAGATTATTAATAAAAATGCCATAAAACTATCCCCTATTTTGTAAATGCTATAACTTTTGCGCAAACCGATCAATAATCGCTTATTGCGATTTTTTTTACCAAAAATATGTAGAAGAATAAGTATCGGCCTAAATTGAGGAAAAAAATCGTTTTTTTAATATATTTTTTGGGGGATATTTATTATAGCAAAAAGTAAAAAATAATGTGTCTTTTTCAAAATTGTCGCTCTTTTTTTGTTTATAGCGCAAAAAATAAAAAGCGCAGGGGGGATCAAATACCACCAAAAGAAAGCTCTACTTGTGGGAAAAAAGGATGTCAATTTTGTTTGGGAGCCACGTCGCACGACCGCGCAATTGTCAGTTAAAGCGACGCAGTGCCGAATCGCAAAAAGTGCTCTGGTCAGGAAGGGGGTAAATTCTTCTGGGGCTGAAGTGGTTAAATACTCATTTAGGTTTTCTCCTTATGTTGGCTAAGCATGTTTGTGTCACATCTGCTTGCAATGTTATGTGCAAAAGTAGTAATTTTTTTTTCTTTTTTTAATCCACAGTTTCCTTCCAACCCACAGCAATGGCAGGACATTGCAGCCCATTTCCACCATCAGTGGGATTTTCCCAACTGTGGTGGTGCTATTGATGGCAAGCATGTCCGGATTGTCCCACCACCCAACTCTGGCTCATAATATTTTAATTATAAGGGCTTTTGCAGCATAGTCATGCTAGCTGTAGTGTCTGCCAACAATGAGTTTTTGTATCTGGATGTTGGAAAGAACGGCCGCAACTCTGATGGAGAAGTGATTATGCAGACAGAGTTCTACAAGTGGCTCCAGAATGGCACCTTAAACTTGCCATCTGCTGAGGAGAATGTTGAGGGCCTCGATTTTGTTTTTGTTGCAGATGAGGCCTTTGCTCTGGGGGTACTTCTGATGAAGCCGTTTCCTATTAGGAACCTCACCCCAGAGCAGAGAATCTTCAATTACAGGCTCTCTCGTGCCAGTAGGGTGGTTGAAAACGCCTCTGGCATCCTATTGAGTCGTTTCAGGCTGTTTTTGACTCCAATCAACCTGGCACTCTACAACCATGTGGTCCTGTGCTGTTGTACTTTACATAATTTTTTAAGGAGGAATGCGACTAGCTACCTTGCCTTACTGCCAAATGACGTGGACCCTGCAGTGGCAGGCCCAGCTGAAGATGCTGCAGCTTGGCCGTCTGTGGGCATGCTGACGGCTCTTGAAAATGCCCTGCTGGATTGCCCTCACAAATTGCCAGAGATGTACGGCAGAAATAACTAGATTATTTTGTGGGTAGATAACACGGAGCCCTGGTTCACCCCTGCCCCCTCTCTCTCCTGATTGGCCAACTAACTGTGATTGACAGCAGCGGGAGCCAATGGCGCCGCTGCTGTGTCTCAGCCAATCAGGAGGAAAATCCCGGACAGCCGAGGAACTCATGGACATCGCTGGAGAGAGATGGGCTCAGGTAAGTATTAGGGGGAGTCGGAGGGCGGCTGCTGCACACAGAAGCTTTTTATCTTAATGCATTGAATGCATTAAGATAAAAAAACCTTTGACTTTACAACAACTTTAATGGAGTTATGCCTATTATGCTGGTTGCTGATTGCAGAGTTCTAACTTTGAATCAGCAGGGGATATGTCAGATTGCTGCAGAGAGGACACTGCTTCCACACAGAAAGCAAAGGTCCTTCTCTGCAGTTTACTGCCAGCATGTTCCATCTGTGCATTGGGGTGCATTTGCAAGGTGAATTGAGGGTGCATTTAAAAAAATGAAAATGGCACATCTTACTATATATTCCAAATTGGAAGGCTTTGATAATTGTAGGGATCACAAATAATCTTATTGCAGCTGGTATACCAGGGAGACATACTCAAATCCTATCAAACTCTGTAAGAGGAATTCTTATGTAACAGCACAGGCGCTGTCTACAAATGTTCTACAAATTTTAGTAACAATGATTACATTTCCCCAATTCTAGACCCACCTTATCATGCCCTAATTAGGTTACTACATTAGTTGCCCATCCCTACATACCCCTTAGTGTACATAGGAAAAAAACACACAGGATCACCTCAGATTTATGATAACTTTATTGGTATCATCAGTGTTCCATATGCTCTCAGCAACTTTGTTGCCATTTTACACCAATTCAATAGAGATAGCATTATTGTACAGGTAAGGTGCCATAGTAACGGTACTATAAAGACCAAATGTTATACCATTTACTACTGATACCCCATGTATGCTGTGTTCATATACTTGATGCCAATGCTGTACTCTATAATACAGTAATAATAAACCCAACTTATCGGGATGAAGACTTTTTTTTTTTTTTTTTACCAACTATGTAACTATGTACCTTGTTTACTGTTATAATATGCCTTGGTAATCATCTGGAACTAGATTTTCTCCTTTTGTCTGCATGAACCTACCTAGAGTGCACAGAATCTATTTTTATGTTGTAAAAACTGAATAATAAAAGTTACATAATTCAAAAATGAAATTTAACTGCACTGCCGAAACTGCATTATGATAAACGCACAGTAAAATGTGTGTTTTACAGCAAAGCACAGATGTAAGACCAGCCTAATAGTTTTTAGAGTATTTATTAACCGCTTCAGCTCCGGAAGATTTTACCCCCTTCCTGACCAGAGCACTTTTTGTGATTCGGCACTGCGTCGCTTTAACTGACAGTTGCGCTGCCGTGCGACGTTACACCAAAACAACATGACCTCCTTTTTCCCACAAATAGAGCTTTCTTTTGGTGGTATTTGATCACCTCTGCGGTTTTTATTTTTTGCGCTATAAACAAAAAAAAGAGCGAACATTTTTAAAAAAAGCAATATTTTTTACTTTTTGCTATAATAAATATCACCCAAAAATATATAAAAAAACAATTTTTTTCCTCAATTTAGGCCGACATATATTCTTCGACGTATTTTTGGTAAAAAAAAAAAATCGTAATAAGCATATATTGATTGGTTTGTATAGCATCTACAAAATAGGGGATAGTTTTATGGCATTTTTATTAATAATTTATTTTTTTATTAGTAATGGTGGCGATCTGTGATTTTTATTGTGACTGCGATATTATGGCGGACACACGGACACTTTTGACACTATTTTGGGACCATTGCCATTTATACAGTGATCAGTGATATACTGGCAGGGAAGGGGTTAAACACTAGGGGGCGATCAAGGGGTAAAGTGTGTCCTAGGGAGTGATTCTAACTGTGGGGGGGGAGGGGATACCACTGACATGACAGCGATCACTGCTCCCGATGACAGGGAACAATAGCTCCCTGTCATGTCACTAGGCAGAACAGGGGAAATGCCTTGTTTACATAGGCATCTCCCCGTTCTGTGGCTCCGTGACATGATCGCGGGACACCGGCGGACATCGAGTCCGTTGGTCCCGCGGGCACGGTCACACTGTACGCACGCCGCTAGCCCTGCCAATTAAAGGGGACATACAGGTATGCCCATTTGCCCACCGCTGCCATTGTGACGACGTATATCAGCGTGCAGCAGTCGGCAAATGTTTAAAGGCCAAGTTCACCTATATACCAATATACCAATAATGTACATTGGTTGCAGAAAAATACAAGCTTTCCTTGATTTTGAGAACAAGGCCTTACCTTAGCCCTAGCTATATTTCTTAGAACGGTTCAGAGACTACCTGGTATAGATTTGAGACAGAGAAACCAGTAAGACACAAGAAGAGTTTACCAGCCTAACCTCATTAGCACACACCCTTCACCCATCAAGTTTTCACAGCATCCCCGGCATCTCTCCACATGTGCAATTGTCTGGCTTCCCCAGCATCTTTAACTGCTTGCCGACCAGCCACCGCCATTATACTGCTGCAGGTCGGCACGTTCCCACAAGTTGTCGTAGCTATACGTCGGGTCCTTTAAGCGGGATAGCAGACACGCGCACACGCGCTCGCTGCACTGCCGGGGTGCCGATGCTCGTGACCGATGGTCGCGATGACCGCTGGCCACGAGCGATCGCCGGCATGAGTGGCAGAACAGGGACGTGTGTGTGTAAACACACAAATCCCTGTTCTGTTCTGTGAGGAGAGACAGATCGTGAGTTCCTAATAGCTAGGAACCATGATCTGTCATCCCCTCTAGTCAGTCCCCTCCCCCTACAGTTAAAACACACAGTCAGGGAACACAGTTAACCCCTTGATCGCCCCCTAGTATTAGCCCCTTCCCTGCCAGTGACATTTAAACAGTAATCAGTGCATTTTTATTGCGCTGATCGCTGTATAATTATCAATCGTCCCAAAAATGTGTCAAAAGTGTCCAATGTGTCCGCCATAATGTCGCAGTCGTGATAAAAAATTTGCAGATCTCCGCCATTATTAGTATATAGGTAAAGCTAAAGGAAATTGTACAGAGATCAGATTGTATATGTTGTAAAGTGTATGGCCACATTTATACACCTAAAATTACCTAGTTGTGGTTTCAGTGTTATTAATTGTTAACAGCACAGCAAACCAAACACACATTTTGCCACATGAAAAAATGAATGACAAACGCAGAAAAATGTGCAGTACAAAATGTGCAACTCGGACCATGCCAAAATGTCCCATGGACTACTTTGCCAGGTGTAGTGCAGCAAATTTAAATCAACAGACTGCCCTTTGTGTGTCACTGCAAAAACGAGCCGAAAAACATGTGCTCCCACTACTCTAGTGGTGAGTTGGGCCTGAAAGTGAAATTGGAGTGTTTACACAAGAACAATGAGGCTCCATTCACACCTGTGTGTTTCCAAATGCATGGCAAACCACACAGAAAATGTGCTCTTTGCCATGTGTTTCATAAATGCTGCAAATGTGCATCGTGTTTGTGTTGTCATTAAATGTAAAGGCACACCAAGCGTGGCATACGCACCAAAAACTGCAGTAATGCACCATGCTCCACTCCAAAAAAAGTCCTGGAGCTTCTCTGAGGCGATTATTGCGTGTTGGACAGCCCATTCAAGTGAACGGGCTGCCCTCTGCGTGAACAGTGAAAACACCCCAAAACAAACACATGTGGGAATGTGAGTTTTTTACTACGTGAAGATGTGAACGAAGCCTGACAACTGAGTGTCTCCTTCCACTCCCTCCTATGTACTTGTATAAAGATTTCCTTTAGATTTACCAGAACTATGAAATAGGAGACACCTGAATAATCAATTTAATTTTTATCAAATCAGGCAGGCCCTTCTACTACATAGCTGATGGGAGATCTAAAGGAGATTGTACAATCAGATTGTATAGGAACTGGGTGGAAGGTAGTATTGTAATGAGGAAGGTGTGGTCCAGAGTGGTTAACACACCCTATCACGCCCTCTTCTGTGATGCAACAAGGAAGTGAAGGCTTCTGGGAGATGGCCAACAAGAAGTGAATGCTGAGAGACAACCTATAGGAAGTGATGGAATCTGAAAATCATTTTAAAAATTAAAATAAACTGACAAGATTTTAAACTTCCTGTGGATACGGTCAGTGAGGGGAAAGCACATTGGGTTGGCTGGGCTAGAAATGGCATCGGAAAACCCTTCTATTTATTATGAAAAGTGAAGTTCAGCCCAAAAAGGTGAACTTACCCTTTAAAAAAAAAAAATCAGTTTGTGCTTTACCTCCTTTTTTTCAAATATTTTATTTATTTAACCTGGAAAAGGCAGCTTTAGTGTAACAGGTCGGTACATTAAGCTAAATGGATGGTACAGATTAGGGGTGGGCCAAATCCCCCCCCCCCCCCCAGGGGGTTCGGTTCGCACCAGATTAAAGTCTATGGGACACGAACAGGAAAAATCAAGTGCTCATTTTAAAGGCTTATATGCAAGTTATTGGCATAAGAAGTGTATGGGTACCTGGGTACTGCCCCAGGGGACAAGTATCAATGAAAAAAAAAGTTTTTAAAATGACCGGGTTTTCAGGAGCAGTGATTTTAATAATGCTTAAAGTGAAACTATAAAAAATGAAATTTCTTTATCATACATCATGGGACACAGAGCCATAGTAATTACTATGTGGTTATAGGCCACCTTCAGGTGATGGACACTGACACATCCTAAGACAGGAAGTCCACTCTCTATACAACCCCTCCCACTACTGGGAGTACCTCAGTTTTTACACCAGGTTCTTAGGTGTTGGTCACGAATAAAGATGTGCTATGCTGAGCTCCACTGGAATATTCCTTGCTGGGGCAGGCTATGCAACCGGATCCATTCAAAGCGTCTTTTAGCCGAATTGAATGGTACCCGGGCCTCGTGGCGGAAGAAATGAGGTTTAGCCCTTAACACTTCTCTTTTAAGAGAGCTGGACCCCGGGATCCAGTGTTTTGGTTTTTTCAACCATAAAGCTTCCTGGCGGAGTGCTTTACGGGTCCAGGAGTGTGGATCCCCCGATAAAAAGGGGCCCCGGTTCCTGAAGGTTTCTTAACGGAGCCCACCGTGAGGGGTGAAGATTGGGTCTGTTGGTTTTACCACAGAATCCCTGTGGCGGGAAAGGTAAGTGGAGATTTCTAAGGAATTTTACATTTTCCTATGAATTGTCTCCTTTAAAAACAAATGTTGTCATGCTTAAAAGTCACCGCTGGGAGCTGTATAGAGCACGTACCTTGTCATGCTTTTCTTAGATCACTCTGTGTCAGCAGAAGCTGCAGACTTCCCTCCGGCTAGCAGTCCCAGGCCTCTGGTAAGATGTTGAGGGGGGATTTTTTCTAAAAACACCCCCCACCTGGGCAGAAGCTCTCCCCCTCTCCTTGGATAGCTGGGGGGAGCCAGAACGATTGGCAGATGCCGCTCCGTTCTCCACCGCCTCTGCACCGCGGTTTGTCACCAGCTCTCCTCCTCGCCCCCCCCCCCCCCCACACACACACACACACACGCCGATTCCGTCGGATCGGAGACCCGCGCTAGCACGGGAAAATGTTCTTTTGAAAAGAGGAGGGGGGAGGGGTGGGAATACGGAGGGGGCGTGGCTTAGCACTGCGTTGGCGTGCGGCAATGCCCAGCATGGGAGTACATTTAAAAAACTCAATTTTGCTGACTGCAGCTGTCAGAGGGACACAAGACCAAAAAGGGGCATGTAAGTGGTGACACAGGCATTCCCTTGGCACATTTACTAAAGCATCAGGCTGAGCACTAATAGCAGTGGCAGTTGCTGGACTATTTGCTCAAGCAGTGGGTGCAATTTCTTCTGGTAGTACCTCTGCATTTGTGCATCGGGCTATGGTCAGAAGGGGAGGTAGAAACACCCCAAAAAAGGGCTCAAAAGGGACTCCCTCAAGCTCAAAAAAGCCTAAACTCATCCCTATAATGGCATCCTCCCCTGAGAGATCTAAGGTGGCTGGTCAGAGTGAGCCATCAGGGCCGTCAAATGTTGCAACTGTTTCCAACACTGCAGCCCCTGTGTATATTACTGAAGAGGTTTTTTCTTCAGCCATAATAGGTTTGGAAGAAAGATTAGCGGTTTTAATCGCATACCAGTGTGGGACAAAAGCGACAGGTCCCCTTCGATTAACCAGGACCCTCAAACTGAGGAACTGGGGACGGGAGAATATGAATTTCCCTTAGGGGACCATGAAGAGGCAGATGACTCGTCTTCTGAGGGGTCAAATGCGGAAGGATCAGCTTCACAATCTGAAAGATTGATGGTGCAATCTCTTACTGAATTGGTCCGTTCCACATTTATGCTACCCTTAACTGAGTCGGTTGACAAGCCCACTTCTTGTTTGGGTTCACTAAAGCCTCCTCAAGCTGTGCATGCCTTTCCTGTCCATTCATTGCTGGAAAAGCTTATGTATTCTGAGTGGGATCACCCAGATAAGCATTTTTTTTCTTATAAAAAGTTTTCAACACTTTATCCTATGGAGGAAAAATTCACTAAGAAGTGGGAGATAACAGCAATTGACGCTGCTATCCTCTGTGAATAAAAGTTTGACTTGTCCGGTAGACAATGCTCAAATGCTTAGGGATCCAACGGATAAGAAGTTGAATTCCTATTAAAAAACACGTTTTCTCTGGCAGGTTCAGTAACTCAGCCTGCGCTGCAGCAATGTCAATCCTTGAGGGACCAGTTTAAACAGGTGCTCAAGG
Organism: Aquarana catesbeiana; assembly: GCF_042186555.1. NCBI lineage: Eukaryota > Metazoa > Chordata > Amphibia > Anura > Ranidae > Aquarana > Aquarana catesbeiana. The sequence goes on from NC_133333.1 coordinate 89,016,516, forward strand.
TTATTCCTGATCAGCAGGCCCAGGATTTAGCCGAGCTACCAGCTGCGTTATGTTTTGCAATAGACGCCATGAAAGATTCTATTCTTCAGGCCTCGCGCCTTACGCTTGGGCTGGTGCATGTGTAGAATCTTATGGTTGAAAAATTGGTCAGCTGAAGCGCCATGCAAAAAGCTCCTGGCTAGTTTTCCTTTTCACGGTGAAGGGATGTTTGGGGATGATTTGGATAAATACATCCAAAAAATTTCTAGTGGAAAAAGTACCCTTTTGCCAGCTAGGAAGAGGAGTAAACGTATTTCATTTAAACAAGCTCCTTCCCCAGTGCCAGGGGCATCTGCCTCCAGGCAGTCACGATGGCCTCCGCCGTCAAGTTCAAGAGGTAAACCTCAGGGTCAACCCCAGGGACAAAAGAGGTCCTGGGGGAGGAAACCTACAAAACAAAATACTAAAGGCTCCTTATGAAGGGGCGCCCCCGCTCGCTCGAGTGAGGGGAAGACTTATGCAGTTCTCAAGGGTCTGGCAGGAAGAGTGTCGAGACAGATGGGTAACTTCCTCAATAACTCTAGGGTACAAAATAGAGTTCCGAAAGTCCCCGTCTCCTTGGTTTCTCAGATCAAACATTCCCAGGGATCCAGAGAAAACGAAGTCTCTCTTTCTAGCATTGGACCATTTTTTGTCTCAAAAAGTGATCTCAGTGGTCCCCATGGAAGAGCAGGTACTGGGGTTTTATTCAAAACTTTTCACGGTACCAAAACCAAATGGAGATGTCAGACCCTTTCTAGATCTCAAAGATCTAAACCAGTTTCTGAATATCTGCTCTTTTCGCATAGAGTCAATCCGATCAGTAGTCTCCATCCTACAAGGTGGAGAACTTCCGGCGTCAGTCGACATCAAGGATGCATATCTCCATGTGCCCTATTTTTCACGCTCACCAGAAATAGCTACGTTTCGAGGTAGAAAATCTTCATTTTCAGTTTGTAGCTCTGCCTTTCGGTCTAGCTACTGCCCCTTGAGTGTTTACAAAGGTTACAAATGGTTTCTTAAATCTTTTACAGATCGAAGGATTTGAGGGAAAAATCGTATCGCAAAAAATGGCCTGGTCATGAAGGGGGTAAAACCTTCCGGGGCTAAAGTGGTTAACCATGTGATCAGCTGTATCCAGTCACAGCCTTTTTTAGGCTCTCCTCGCCTGACACTGACAGAGTGTGAGGCGAGGAGAGCCGATCAGTGGCATCTCCTCGCAGCAGAGACTGTACAGGTAATCAGGGCACTGATCATCAGTGCTCTGATTATCAATGTAGCCCCAACAGTGCCCATCAGTGACACCAATCAATGCCCATCAGTGCTGACTGTCAGTGCCTATTAGTGCCTGCCCAGCGATCAGTGCCGGCTATCATTGCCCATAAGTGCCACCCATCAGTGCCACATATCAGTGCTCATCAGTGACACCTATCAGTGCTCATCAGTGCCACCTATCAGTGCGGCATATTAGTATCTCCTCATCAGTTCCACCTAATCAGTGCCCATCAGTGCAGCCTATTAGCGCACATCAGTGTAAGAGAAAAATTACTTATTTACAAAATTTACTGACAGAAACTAAGAAAAACTTTTTTTTTTTTTTTTAATTCCTGCTTTTTTTTTTCGTTTTTTTAGCAAAAAATAAAAAACCCAGCAGTGAATAAATACTACCAAAAGAAAACTCTCTGACCACGCAATTGTCATTCAAAGTGTGAGAGTGCTGAAAGCTAAAAATTGGTCTGGGCAGGGAAGGGGTGAAAGTGCTCGGTATTAAATCGGTTAATTAGGCTTTGACAAAAAAAAAAATGGAAACTGATTAGTTGCCATGCAGAGCTGCACCAGATTTTGCACTCTCCAGTTTTAGTAAATCAGCCCCACTGTTACATAGTTACATAGATAGTAAGGTTGAATAAAGACACCAGTCCATCCAGTTCAACCTGAGTGAGTGTCTACAATTATCCCTATTTATTTAAGGTACCCATATAGCGCTGTCAAATTATGCAGCGCTCCACATATACATTGCACACTCACATTGGTCTGCAACTCACATTCATATATTAGGGCCAATAGCCATTTAACCTACCAGCATGTCTTTGGAGTGTGGGAGGAAACCGGAGTAAACCTACGCAGGCACAGGGAGAACATGCAAACTCCAGGCAGGTAGTGTTGTGGTTGGGATTCAAACCAGTGACCCTTTTTACTGCTAGGTGAGAGTGCTACCCACTACACCACTGCACCACCTCACTGTGTTATGCCTTGGGCTTCATCTTGTATGAGAGCAGTGTGAACAGCTTAAGGCTCGATTCATATATATGCATGTTGATTCTGAGCGTTTCAGCAGTGTTTTTTTGCTGTGCTGTCCGCGTTTTTGTAACCATAATTTTACGGTGATTTTGCGGCGTTTTCCCTTTTTGTTTGTTTTATTACATTCACTGTATATATCCGGTTGCTAAGAAGTGGGTCGGGAATCTGGCAGCCACTTCCTTAACAACGATGAGTCATCAGCTGTCAGCTGAATGTAAACAAAAAGGTTTGCCTACACCCCCCCCCCCCCCCCAGACCATACCAGACCCTTTGGTCTGGTGTGGATTTGGAGGGGACAAAATTTTTTTTTAAAAATGACTGCCAGGAAAGGGAGGGGATGACCAACCCCCCCTCCTGAACCATACCAGGCTGCATGCCCCCAACTTGGGGGGAGTGCAGTGCTTTGGGGCGGGGAGGCAGAGCCCAAAGCACCTTGTCCCCATGTTGATGAGGACAAGGGCCTCTTCCCCACAACCCTGGCCGTTGGTTGTGGGGGTCTGTGAGCGGGGGGCTTATCAGAATCCGGAAGCCCCTTTAACAAGGGGGCCCCCAGATCCCAACCCCCCCTATGTGAATAAGAATGGGGTACATTGTAGCTACCCATTCACCAAAAAAGTAGTGTAATGTGACAAAAGACAATAGACAGTTTTTGACTAGTCCTTTCTTCTCCTTCCCCTGCTCCTTCTTGTGGTCTTTTCCTTTGCCCGCTTCTTCCACCGGTCTTCTTCTTTCCCGCTGCCGCCTCACTTAAAATTAAAAAACGTTCCTCCTCCGATGCTGCACCTGCTGATCTGTCCCTTCAATGTCGCACATTTCATATATAACTGTGGGGCGTAAAAGAGGACCTGTCACAATAGATTCCTATTAGAGGGGATGTTTACATTCCTTGTAATAGGAATAAAAGTGATTAAAAAAAATGCAAAAAAAAGTGTAAAAATTTAAAAAATTAAGTAAAATTAAAAAAAAAAAAATTTTTTAAACGTCCCTGTCCCCGGTAGCTCGCGTTCAGAAGCGCGTGCAACAATTCTAGCGCGTGCGTTCGAGCGTGTGCAACAATTCTAGCACTAGACTTCCTCTGTAACTCTAAACTGGTAACCTTTAAAAATTTTCAAAGCGTTGCCTATGGAGATTTTTAAGTACCAAATTTTGGTGCCATTCCATGAGTGTGCGCAATTTTAATCATTTCAGGCCCGGAAGGATTTACCCCCTTCCTGACCAAAGCACTTTTTACAATTTGGCACTGCGTCGCTTTAACTGCTAATTGCGCGGTCATGCAATGCTGTACCCAAACAAAATTTGCATCCTTTTCTTCCCACAAATAGAGCTTTCTTTTGATGGTATTTGATCACCTCTGCGGTTTTCATGTTTTGCGCTATAAACGGAAAAAGACTGAAAATTTTGAAAAAAAATGATATTTTCTAATTTTTGTTATAAAAAAAATCCAATAAACTCAATTTTAGTCATACATTTAGGCCAAAATGTATTCGGCCACATGTCTTTGGTAAAAAAAAGTCAATAAGTGTATATTTATTGGTTTGCGCAAAAGTTACAGCGTCTACAAACTAGGGTATATTTTCTGGAATTTACACAGCTTTTAGTTTATGACTGCCTATGTAATTTCTTGAGGTGCTAAAATGGCAGGGCAGTACAAAACCCCCCCAAATGACCCCATTTTGGAAAGTAGACACCCCAAGGAAATTGCTGAGAGGCATGTTGAGCCCATTGAATATTAATTTTTTTGTCCCAAGTGATTGAATAATTGACAAATAAAGAAAAAACATTTCCAAAAAGTTGTCACTAAATGATATATTGCTCACACAGGACATGGGCATATGTGGAATTGCACCCCAGAATACATTCAGCTGCTTCTCCTGAGTACGGGGATACCACATGTGTGGGGCTTTTTGGGAGCCTAACCGCATACAGGGCCCTGAAAACCAATCACTGCCTTCAGGATTTCTAAGGGCGTAAAGTTTTGATTTCACTCCTCACTACCTATCACAGTTTTGAAGGCCATAAAATGCCCAGATGGCACAAACCCCCCCAAATGACCCCATTTTGGAAAGTAGACACCCCAAGCTATTTGCTGAGAGGTATGTTGAGTCCATGGAATATTTTATATTTTGACACAAGTTGCGGGAAAGTGACAAATTTTTTTTTTTTTTTTGCACAAAGTTGTCACTAAATGATATATTGCTCACACAGGCCATGGGCATATGTGGAATTGCACCCCAAAATACATTTAGCTGCTTCTCCTGAGTATGGGGATACCACATGTCTGGGACTTTTTGGGAGCCTAGCCGCGTACGGGGCCCCGAAAACCAATCACCGCTTTCAGGATTAGGGGCGTAAATTTTTGATTTCACTCTTCACTGCCTATCAGAATTTCGGAGGCCATGGAATGCCCAGGTGGCACAAACCCCCCCAAATGACCCCATTTTGGAAAGTAGACACCCCAAGCTATTTGCTGAGAGGCATGGTGAGTGACTGCTGGCTTAAAAGAATGATACCAAGATGATACCTAAATCTTCAGGCATCATTCTGGTATAACCACTCAAAGTCTTGAATGACGTACCTGAAGACAAAAAAATGGTTAACAATAAAACACAGTGTAGTGTGCTTGGCGCCAGAGGAGAAGAGAGGCCTCGTGATCGTGCTGAAAAGATCAGAGTGTGGCCATGTCTTTTCCGGCGTTGCAATCGGTTGTGGGACCCAGAGTGTTCCCTGCAAGCACCGTAATGAATACTGTGCAATCTGGAACTCTGCTCACGGATACTGGAGTTCGAATGAAACCGCAGGGGAAGTTTGTCCTGTATACTTCGGGAGATGTTGAGGGACTGGGCATGACCTGCCATCGATGTGGAGGATTAGCCGTACATCTTCGTCCATTCGGCCGATGTCCGCAGTGTAGAGAGTATTTGTTTGTAGTGGAGCCACCTACTATGCCACCCCGTGCCTACCGGATGGATTGGGTGACAGGTATCGCTACAGTGGAAGCTGCTATCGCTACGGAGAGAGAGCGACGTTGCTACTGACAATGTTTCAGAGAGAGACGCTGCTGCTGCCATCTCATCAGGAGACATTACTTTGATTCCTGAGTCCACTACACCTGTTCCTGCGGTGCCTACTCAGAGGAAGGTGGGCTATGTGAAGGCTTCTCGCAGCCGTGGTCGAGGCCTACCCCAGAGGTTACCTGGGCCGGAGCTACCAGAGTCTACGTCTGGAACGGGTAAGTCATTGTTGGGGACTGTAAATAAGTATTTGCCAGGAGAAGAATTGAGAGACTCGGAAATAAATGTCGGATCTTTCCGGGGATGATGACTTGTTCGAAACCATGTCGCAAGAGCTATTGTGGTCACAAGGCGAGAATGTTTCCTCCACAATGACCCTTCCTGAATGGACTGCCATGAGTTCTGGGAAGACGTCGCCCTGTATGGAGATGCACAGTGCTGTTGCTGGAACTTTGTCAAAAGTTATTGATTCGCTACAGACACCGGCTGGGTCTATGGTGAAAAAGTCATTAGACTCCTGTGTACCGCCTGGTATGGGAAAAGACAGATCTTTGCCAAAACTTGCTCGCTTGCAAAGGATGTTAAACAAGCGTATGGCTGCAGAGTATGGATTAGAATTCCCTTATGTGCCCCAGGATGTCATGCGGGAGATTGGAGCTTATCGGGAACTTTGGTACAATTAAGCTATTTGGAACTACTTGTCTGTGCCTAAGCCCTTTAGAAAGACTGGATGTTCTGTCCGGATGGATGAACGTTTTAACGGATGCTTTGTTCATTGGAACTATGGTCGGCATATCTATGCTGATAAAGTGGTGATTTGCAGACCGGGCAAAGACAATGCTGTATATTTTATCACCACTGTGGATAAAGAAGGAAAATATGTGACTCTACCAGATCCTCGGTTTTACTTGTAATTGTGGACACTAATTCCTTGAAGTTAGCTAGATAGCGACAGGGCAGAGAGATCTGCGTTGTCAAGATCTACAGATCCTGTTCATTGTATAAATCCAAGGACTTTTTTGCTAGCCGGATTTCTTTTATAGAACAAAGTTCTTATGCAGGGATGGACTCCTAAAGAATATATATATATATATTTTGGTATGGATCATAGGAAGAGAGTCTCATTTTTAAATGAGGCTTTGCTCCTGGGTGTTGTGCAGTGTATTCATGTGTGTGTTTAACTATGTTTTTTTTTCAGGGATCATTAGATCATATGTATAGCTGGGAGGCTTTTCAGCTAGTTAGTTAGTGAGGTTGTGTAAAAATTATACTGTGGTTTTGTTCGCGGCTGTGAACATAATGTTTTCTAAGTAAGTCTCATAATGTCTTTTTTTTTTCCAAATATAAATTTTATTGTTTTTCAAAGAACAAAAAATACAAAGAATAAGAGCCAAGAGAACAAAGCAAAACAAAAATAAATAAAAGGATGGAAACGGCAGATAGTACAGTACAGTGCCAGCCTTAACAACTGGTGTTCACAGGTAGTGACATGCGATAATGATAACCATCATATCGGTACCGGCCATAATCGCAGTGGTACAATCATCTTCTATACTTTCCATCTATAAAATAAAACGGTGTACTGGACAGTAAGTCTCACCATGTCTTCATAGTTGTGAATCTGATTCTACTGCCCATTCCCTGAGTAAAAAATACATAAAACCGTAGAGGAGAGATATGTTGAGGGAGAGGCAAGGCGAGCTGAAGCATGGTAATTAAAAAAAAAAAGAAAAGAACGTAGAGGTTCCAGTGAGGTAGAAAAGAAAAAAAAAAAGGGGGGGGGAGAAAGAGAGTCAGAGAAAAGATGAGGGGAAGGAATAGGGAGAGGGGGGGGGGGATTTTGGGCCCGGGCGACAGGGCATGTCATCTTCAGATCTGTGGGGTTTTATTATTCATGTGGCAAGCAGCGCCATCCCTTCATCAGAGAATATAAACATCATCCAAAGCCTCCATGCCTTGAAATGTTGTTCTTGTTTGTTATGTGCCGTCAGGACTAAGTCCTCCAACTTCCTGATCTCCTCCACTCTGCGTAGCCATAACCCAACAGTTGGTGGTGAGCATTTCTTCCACATAAGTGGGATGTAATATTTAGCCGCATTCAGTAAGTGTCTTATTATGGACTTTTTGTAGCTCCGTGCGGGTATTGTGGTGGCGTGGAGCAGGATGAAAGCTGGGTCATCGCTTATCATGTGATCTGTAAATTTTTGGGTGATCGTCCGGACTGTTGTCCAGAAATGCTGAAGCAGAGGGCAAGACCAGAAAATGTGGAGGAGTGTCCCAATGTCTGTCTGACATCTCCAACATCTGTCTGTAGTATTAGGGAAGTACGTATGTAGCCTTTGAGGCCTGTAGTACCATCTGGTCAGGATCTTATAATTGAGTTCTTGTATCTTTGTACAGATAGATGTTTTTAGGGAGAATCTGATAATCGTTTGAATTTGTGTGTTAGTAAACTTGCATTGTAAATCTGTTTCCCATTGCTGTATAAATGTCAGGTCAGGTTGTTCAATAGGGGAATTGAGTAATTCATATGTTTTAGATAGTACCCGTGGCAATGTTCCCTCGTCTGCACAGTAGTCTTCAAAAGTCGTCAAGTCGCAGTTAAACTGTGCTGGGTTAGGGATCGAGTGTAGGAAGTGGTGTATTCTAATTGCTTTCCAGAATGGCAGTTGGAATTGTCCCTCAACATCAGTCAGGTTTGAGATGGAGGGCCATTGGTTTTCAACCAAGAAATGTGATGCCCGTTCCCTGCCGGACGATGTAAGTGTCTTGTACTCCGATTGTTCTAAACCAGGGGGAAAAGAAGGGTTTCCCAATATCGGGTAAAGAAGAGAGTCCCTAGAGGAAATGGAGGTAGTGGATAGAGTAGATGCGCCTATTCTAAGGGTCGTGCCTATTACCGGGTGTGACTTCAATGCTGGTGGAAGCTGGTCAAAGCACCACACCGCTCTCTTCAAGGGGACTGCGGACTGAGCCTGTTCTAGTTGTATCCAGAGCTTGTTTTGGCCATGTCTGTTCCAGTCTATTGTTCTACCTAGGTGAACTGCCCAGTAGTAGTTCTGCAGGTCTGGGAGAGCTAGTCCTCCAAAATGCTTGGGTAATGTCAAGTAGCGCCTGCGCAGCCTAGGTTTCGAATTCGCCCAGACAAATTTAACGAAAAGGGAGTGCACTTGCTTAAGGTATTGGGGTGGAATCCTGACTGGCAGCGCCTGAAATAAATATAAAAATTTCGGTAGCACCTGCCGAACCAGGAGTGCAGACCCTTGTTCCACTCCTCCAGAAGTAAGCGGGTCTTAGTTAGTAATGGTGGAAAGTTAAGTCCGAAGGTGTGCTTTAGGTTATTAGGGATCTGGGTTCCTAGATATTTGAGGGAAGCATCGGACCATTTAAATCTAAACTGTGATTTTAGAGAGCTTAATCTAGGCGGTGTGATATTAATCCCCATCGCCTCCGATTTATCAAAATTGATTTTTAGGTTGGCTAAACTTCCATATCTATCAAATTCCCTGAGTAGATTTGGCAAGGACACTACCGGGTTGGTTAGTGAAAACATCAGATCATCAGCGTAGGCTGAGATCTTGTATTGGGTGTCCCCCACTGTCAAACCAGATATATCCAGATTAGATCGTATAGTGCATAAAAAGGGTTCTAGGGCCAGGGCAAACAGGAGTGGGGAGAGCGGGCAGCCCTGTCTGGTACCATTCGATATAGGGAATGGGTCTGATAGTATTCCGTTGGCTTTGACCTGGGCGGAGGGGTTGGAGTATAAGCTGAGGATCCATTGTAGCATCTTGTGCCCCAGGCCGATCTTTTTGAGAACTGAGGACATAAAAGCCCAGCTAACCCGATCAAACGCCTTCTCCGCGTCTGTACTAAGGAAGACGCATGGGGTTTTAGTAGTCGAGACTATGTGAATGAGATTGAGCACCTTAGTAGTGTTGTCCCTCGCCTCTCGGCCAGGGACAAACCCCACTTGATCCGCATGTACTAATTCCGGTATGTGTTGGGTTAGTCTATTGGCCAGAATCTTTGTAAAGAGCTTGAGATCTACGTTCAACAGGGATATAGGTCTATAGCTTCAACAGGCTGCCGCATCTTTACCTTCTTTCGGTATAAGGGAGATATGTGCCCTCAGAGTGTCTCTGGGTAAAGGGGTCCCTTCTCCTAGGCAGTTAAACATCCGAACCATATGAGGGGCCAGGAGCGGCAGGAGGGTTTGGTAGTATTGTAGGGTAAACCCGTCAGGGCCCGGAGCTTTGACGGGTTTCATCCCACCTACCGCTCGCTGTAGCTCCTCTACGGTAATGGGGTCCTCCAATTCTGTGCTTGCTGCCATCGAAATTTGGGATATTTGAGCTGTTGATATGTAATCATCTATCGTCGCGTTGTTTGGGGGTCGTACTGGGAGGTTGTATAGGGATGAGTAATAGTCTCTAAATTACTTCGCTATCTGGGTTGGTGTGGTCTTTTTCTGTCCCGATGAGGCTATGATATGGGGAATGTATGTGGTTAATTTATGACTTCTAACTGCTTTGGCGAGTAGTTTCCCGCACTTATTCCCTGATTCGTAGGAGAATTTTCGACAGACTTGTAGTGCCGTTTTGGCTCTATAGTGTAATAGGTCTACTGCTTGCTTTCTGAGGGAAAGCAGTTCTGCTTCTAATGAGGCAACTGGGGTTTGTTTGTGTTTTGATTCAATTATATGGATTTTATGGAGGAGTAGGAGTAGTTGCTGCTCCCTTTCTCGTTTGATGTGAGCGCCATGTTTAATTAATACTCCTCTTATCACAGTCTTGTGGGCCTCCCATAGAATACCAGGGTCACAGTCTTCATATCATAATGTCTTTTAACTGTCTTTTTTCTCTCTCTCTTTGTCTATCTAAAGTTATGAGAAACCCAAATACTACTCTCAGGCTTGAGAGTTATTGTTACTGCGTTCAGGACAGACGTTGGGGACAACGTCTATTGTAGTGGGGGGAGTATGTAGCGCTGGTAGATTTATGATCTACCGCTGATTAGGTAAATTTAGTAAATTGTGTGTTAGAAAGGTTAAAAGATCGCCTCTGTTCCAGCTTGGCTGACGTTGTGTGTGCTTCCGTGCTGACCGGTGGGTGTCGCTGTTACCACTGGTCAGTGTTGGAAAGGCAATGTGTCAAAGTGTATAGATGCTCCTCTGTCTCGGAGACAAGCTCGGTGGAGGTGGTCCTCCGAGTTGCATTCTGGGAAGGGGATATTTATGGGACAGACGCCATGTTCTAGGGAGTTTTTCACAGCCACCTGCTGGCCCTCCTGGCCGACAGGTATGCGTTAAGGAGCTACCTCGTGGTCCTCCGATCGGGAGGCCCACGATGCTGCGGCGCAGGGGTGGGTCCAGAGGCTTGTCTGGGGCCTACCACCGTGGCCGAGGAATGGTCCTGAGCTGTCAGTCCTGTGTGACGAAGCTGGACAGCTGAGGAGATCCCAGGGGAGGACCCGTCTTGGAGAGATTACGCAGCGTGCTGGTCTATAGAGGGGCCTGGTGACTCGGTTGCAGGACGTATCCAAGAGAAGTAATTATACAGCATAGTGTCGCCGGTTCAGCTTAAAGGTTCAGGCACTGTGACTGACTGCAGAAGATCTGATACATCCTGTGGCAGAGGATCGTGCAGATTTACCCCCCCCAAATAAGTCTGTGGCAGAAACTTTAGATTTGTGCTGCGTACTGGCTGCTAGACCGGTGAGAGAGACCTATCCAGATGAGCAAAGAGTGTGTCCCATGAGGGGAATGCATTCCACATAGTTATCTGAATTCTACCGGGACATTTGTTACCAAGATCTTGTAAGAAGATATTTGAGTTTCTCCTGAAGGTTCCCTTTTTCGTCTCTTTCCTGCTACTTCCTAAAGTTTGACTGTTTAATAAAGCATTGAAAACGTACTCCAGTGTGGGTGCGTGTGTCTCCAGCAGTAAACTCAACGGAACCCCTAGACCCGGTGCCAGTGAAACAGAGGGAAGCAAAGTGAAGGTAACAGACCTGCTTAAACCAGCAGCTCCACCGTGAGTTAGTGCTACACAGTAAACAGTAAAGTATAAAAAATTGCATACCTGAAAAGCAAACATGATAAAACATAATAACAATAAAACATTGCAGAATAGAATACAGTAAAAAAGAGCAGAACAATGGAGAGAATAGAGAGAGAGAGAACAATAAAACGACAACTATTTTTTTTTATCTTATATATTTTTTTGTGGTTTTTTTTTTTTTTTACACTTTTTTTTGTAACTAACTTTTATAACTGTAACCGGTTCCAGGTTCGGGTCTCTCAAAATGCGATGGCATCTTGGGAGACCCTGTGAAAGTGTGCCTAGTCTGTGCAATGCTGTACGCTACGCTAATACTCAACTAGTGAATGGTAGCGTTCAAAACATTCACCAATGCAAAGACCAGGATTGTCAGGACAGGAGGGAAAATAATAGCGGGTGTCACGCCTATATCCGCGCTTGCTGCAGACACGACATCTTTTTTGGGGGGGTTCGTTGGGTGGGGCACTCGGGAGGACATAAAGAAAATGCCTCTCATGCAGCCGACTGCATTTGGTTGGGGATGTGAATGGGGGAAGTACATGCGCTGCAGAAGTGGTGGCTTCCCAATTATTAGGATTGGCTAATGCAGCAGGAAGGGCACTATGGGCACGACGGGCCTGTGTTTGTCTTCTTCTTGGTGGCAGCGAGACACTACTCGTGCTTGCCACCTCACCAGCTCGAACTGCACTTATGGGACTCGCCACGTCACCAAGTGTTACTGCAGCGCTGGTTTGACTACGACCGGGGTGTACTAGGCCGCTGGTGCTTGCCAGTTCCCCAAAACGCTACCAAAAAAACTGTTAGCGATCGCAGGGATCAGGCCTGACTCTGCGAACGCTGCAGTTATGTGTTTAGTGTTTTGTAAGTGACAGTGATCGATCGATACTGCACTTGGGTGGGCTGGGCTGGGCTGGGCCAGGCGGAGGGGCAAAACGCAGGTGCTAGCAGGTATCTGGGCTGATCCCGCTAACACTGCGTTTTTGGGAACCCTAAACTGCTGGGGACGCTAGTATAGATCTGATCGGATCAGATATTGATCTGTTCAGATACTATACCACTAAGGGAGGTGTACGGTGCGTGCGTGGGTGTTAGCGGTACTGGCGCTAACCTGACGCTGCTTGGGGCTGGTGCTTGCCAGTTCACCAAAACGCTACAAAAAAATCTGTTAGCGATCGCAGGGATCAGGCCTGACTCTGCGAACGCTGCAGTTATGCGTTTAGTGTTTTGTAAGTGACAGTGATAGATCGATACTGCACTTGGGTGGGCTGGGCCGGATGGAGGGGCAAAACGCAGGTGCTAGCAGGTATCTGGGCTGATCCCGCTAACACTGCGTTTTTGGGAACCCTAAACTGCTGGGGACGCTAGTATAGATCTGATCGGATCAGATATTGATCCGTTCAGATACTATACCACTAAGGGAGGCGTATGCTGCGTGCGTGGGTGTTAGCAGTACTGGCGCTAACCTGACGCTGCCTGGGGCGACGCATATCACCGCCGGGCGATCAGGGGCTAAACATTTATTCGGTAATAAATGGCGGGTGCCCTGACACTATAAAAAATAAGCTAACTAACCAGCGTCACCCGTAACACGGTGATCACTGGTGAAAGAGTTAACTAGGGGGCAATCAAGGGGTTAACAAGGGGGTACCTTTATTAGGTAGTATATGGGGTCCCTGACGCTATAAAATGCTGACGGCGAACCTAAATATTTACCTCCCTGACTAGCATCACCAGTGACACTAATACAGCGATGAGAAAAATGATCGCTTAGTGACACTGGCGACGGGGGTGATCAAGGGGTTAAAACTTTATTAGGGGGGGTTAGGGGGGTACCCTAGACCTAAAGGGGGCTAACACTAACTGCCCTACCACACTAACTGTCACAAACTGACACCAATGCAGTAATCAGAAAAAAAAACAACAAAAAACTGCTTAGTGTCAGTGTGATGGGGGGGAGGGGTGATTAGGGGGTGATCGGGGGGTGATCGGGGGGTGATCGGGGGTGTAATGTATGCCTGGCATGTTCTACTGTGTGTGTGTGTTGTGCACTCACTCGGATGTCTTCTTTCCTCGGCGCCGGAACAGAAAATACCGAGCCGAGGAGAGATGACAATACTTCCTCTGCTGCTGTTTACAATACAGCAGCAGAGGAATGATTCCATTGGCCAGGAGCGATCGGGAGGGGAGGTACCACGAATGGATGCCCTCCCCCTCACCTCCGATCACCGGGGGACAAATGCTGACCGCCACGGGCACCGGGGGGGGTCCGATCGGACCCCCCGCCCGCGGGAGGCAAATCACGTCCAGGTACGTGATCCTGCCTGCCCGTGCCATTCTGCCGACGTATATCGTCATGAGGCCGTCGGCAACTGGTAAAAGCGTGACATGTTAGGTATCTATTTACTCGGCGTAACATCATCTTTCACATTATACAAAAAAATTGGGCTAACTTTACTGTTTTGTTTTTTTTCATTCATGAAACTGTTTTTTTTCCAAAAAAAAGGTGTTTGAAAATTTATTGCGCAA